>NW_008599341.1:13016-61547 GCF_000691845.1 Merops nubicus
CTTTCCCTTAAGAATAGCTTATTGAAGATATAAGATCCTTAATGATGATTTATTGTTCCCTTCCAAAAGCTTAACAACCAATCTTTTGTGACCTCATTTCACAGAGCAATGTGCAATACTCATGACCTTGCGGAATTTGCTTTCTCCTTTCAAGCAGACATTTTCCTAGAGTTTTAACTCTTTTCTGATGGTGGCATGCAGTGAGAGATTCATAAGCAATGTGCTGTGTACCAGGTGTGATGCAGAGGACCACTGCTTTACAGAACTTACATAAAATATGACAAATTCCAAAATGATTCTTCTTTCTCTCTGCCTAATGACACCGTCTCAATAAGACCATTTTACTCTCAAAAACCAAAGAAAAACAAAAGAAAGAAACAAAATTAACAAAAATGTAATCACCAACAATGAAAGAATGCAGTCTGTGATAGTTAAGCTACAATACAGCTTAAAGATAGTTAATCTGTTAACTCCAAACTACAAAATTGAAAGTGAGGAAATGAAGCAAAAAACTCCATTGATGGAGGAAGTTACCAGCGTGGCTGCAGAGCTTGATATGAAATCAGTGAGGTCAGGTATCAGTTTTGCAACAGTGGCACTTCCTTGAGGAGAAAATCTATTTAATATGTTCATATGCTTTCAGGTAGTAGGGCTTACTGATATGCTTTTTATCTTTCAACTGTTGAGCATCATATAATCAGTATATAAGAAATGGCAAATAATGTTTACATTTGTCTTCTTAGTTGTGTGTTGTTTCATTTTTTTTGTTTTGTTTTTATTCTGTATTCTGAACTGTTTACACTATTGGAGTGAGGTGGGTAGAAATTCAAGTCTTCCTGAAATTTCCCTGAAAGGGGGGAGTGTGGAAGACTCAGACAGTGAAAAAGTTACAAGCTGCAGAAAAATGGATCAAACACAAACTTCCATAGATTATTTATGGGATTGTATGTACATCCCTTAGTATGAACTTATCATGAACTGTACTGATTCTAAACATTTTGTAATAAAGAGGTTTGTGTTAATACAGTTACTTGATGTTTGATCTTTAAAACTATTATGGTTTTCTGTGCTTCCATGATTTGTGTTGACACTACAAACTGTTTCTGATGGTTAACTTCTCTTATTTATTATTATGTTTCGTACAGAATAATTTATATCTTTTTTTGAGCTTCAGCTGCACTGAAACTAATAATATGCATATATTTTTGAATGCTGGATGAAAAAGATGTTTATTTATTTTTAAAAATCTTTTTATAAGCACAAGTTTATAGAGGATATTAAACATTCAAAGAACAATTTTCCTATGGTTTGATTAAAAATAAATTAAAAAAAACAAACACAGAAGAAAATATTTCTCTGGTGAAGCTGACCCAGGTTAAAGCTTATTTACATTGGAAAACTCCAGTAACAACACATCATATATAAGTTAATTGTGGCACTTAAAATGCTCCCATAGCACATCAAATATCATGTGCAGCATATCATCCCTATGAACTATTGGGTCAAATTTAGCTTTACTGCAACTTAGTGAGATTGTATAAGGTGGTTGTTGCACGTGTAGTAAAAGAAAACTAGGTTAGAAGTTATTTTAGCTTCCAAGCAACCAAACACTCGGTAAGTCAGTGAATTTTACAGTTATTTCACACTGATATTAACTGGAGGATAGAGAAGCAAAATTCAGTGATTCTGTGATGTTAGGAGACAAACACAAGAGCATTCTATGAATTACTTTATTTCAGTGTTTGTGTAGATACTTTGTTCCCACACAGATACGAAACCTTTTCATGCATAGGCAAGCATTTAAAACTATTTACATAAGAATGGTTTAAAGAGAAAAAATAACATTCATTAGTGAGTCTTAGAGCCTTCTTTCTCTCTTTCTCACATTGTCCCAGAGCAAATCCTACTTCTTTTTCCCCTCAGTGCCACATAAAACAAACAAACAAAAAGTACCATTCTAGTGTTAGCACTTAATATTTCTTTAAAATATGATTGGGAAATTCATGAACACTTTTATGACTTGTTCCACTAGTAGAATCCCTGCTCTCTCTGAGATATTACAGAATTCTAGTGGAGTATATAATTTGCAAATGCATTTTCTTCTCTGTGTGTTTATACATGTATAAACACATAATGGAAATGGATTTACATATTAATACAAGCCAGAATGATAACTGAGGAAGTCTCAGTTGGTTGGAGGTTAGCAAATGTGATACCCACCAACAGGAAGGGCTGGAAGGAGGATCCAGGAAACTACAGGAATGTCAATCTGACCTCGGTGTCAGGGAAGGTTATGAAGCAGCTCATCTTGAGTACCATTACGAGGCATACAAAGCACAACCAGCTGATCAGGCCCAGTCAGCATGAGTTTATGAAAGGCACGTCCTGATGGACTAGCCTGATTTCTTTCTATGACCCAGTTAGTGGATGACAGAAAAGCTGTGTAGGCTTCACTGGTTAAAAAAATTGGTTGGGTGTCTGAGCCCAAAAAGTGGAGATGAATGAAGTTAAATCTAGTCGGTGGCAGGTCAAAAGTGGTGTTCCCCAGGTCACTCAGTATTTGTTCCTGTTCGGTCTTTATCAATGATCCGGATGAGAGAACTGAGTGCACCCTCAGTAAATTTGCATATGACACCAATCTGAGAAGGAATGTTGAGCAGGACTGGGGGTAGGTAGGCTCTACAGGGGGACCTGGACAGGCTGGATTGATGGACCAAGGCCAACTGGGCCAAGGACGAGGTTCAGTAAGTCTATGTGCCAGGTCCTGCACTTGGGTCACAACCCCATGCACCACTACAGGCTTGGGGAAGAGTGGCTGGAAAGCTGCCTGGTGGAAAAGAACCTGGGGGTGTTAGCTGACAGCTGGCTGAAAATATATGTGTCAATGGTATGCTCAGGTGGCCAAGAAGGCCAAGAACATCCTGGCTTGTAGCAGCAATAATGTGGCCATCAGGACTATGAAAGGACTGTGACATCAAAATAAGGAAT
This sequence comes from Merops nubicus, assembly GCF_000691845.1. Taxonomy (NCBI): domain Eukaryota; kingdom Metazoa; phylum Chordata; class Aves; order Coraciiformes; family Meropidae; genus Merops; species Merops nubicus. The sequence goes on from NW_008599341.1 coordinate 16,005, forward strand.
ACAGCTAGGTGGTTTTAATATAGCTCCCAAATCCATTTATAATTAAAGCCTGCTTTCTATCATTTCTTCTTTGTAATTTTCTAACAAGTAATAGTTGCAGATTTGACTTATGATCTTGGAAAGATAAGTGCGCAGCAGAAATATTTACAACCACAGAACAGGAAAGAAGAGATCACAGTCTGAAGGAAGTCTGGAGTTTGTCTTCTAGACAAGTAGCTTTGACTTACTGTCTCTACTGCTATATAAATGCACAATTTCCACAAGATAAAAAAAAAAAAAAAAGAAGATCTAAAATGTGTTTTCAAGGTATAATGCTAATATCAGATTCTACTCTGGTTTCTTTCCAATATGTAAAGTTAGCTGTGCTGGATAAGAAGTCCTTATTCTGCTGAATTAATTATAATTCTAGAAAAGGTTCCTTCCTAGACATACCATAAAATATATTACTTTTATTACAACCAGTTTAATAGGCAGAAATTACAAAGTTCAACAGCATATTGAACATATAGTTTTTGAAAATGTGCAATAATAAATCCTATTAGAAGCAAAAAGTGAAGAGGAATGGAAAATCTTGTTCAGAAAAAGGTTATAAGATGACTTGAGTGTAACAAACTTTTAAATCAGCATAAAAGATCTATAAAGATGTTGTGGTACAGCAAAATTATTCAAGAACTATTTTATTTTTGCACCAATGTTCCCATGACAAATGTCTTCAGGGAGGTTCCTTCACCAGAGTTACTCTCTGTTAGAGAGGATTCCTAAGAAAAGTCTGAGGAAATTTCAGTATCAGTACAGAAAGTTCTTAAAATAAATAAATAATAATAAACCATGAGCTCTCAGTGGTAATATTCTTTAAGTTCTAAAGAAATTCAGATACTAAACTACTCAAAAATTAATCAGTATGTAAACCATCCATACAACATGTCCAGAATTAGAGGGAAAAATCTTTTGCAAGAGTCATGTCAGTTTTTAAAAAGAGATGTGGCACTCAGGGACATGGTTTAGTGGTGGACTTGGCAGTGCTAGGTTTACAATTGATGATCTTAAAGCATTTTTCTAACCTAAATGATCTTAGGATTCTGTATAACTCAGGTAAAGTGTCTAGTGTACATCATCAGTGTCCCTGTGTAGATGGAATCTGGACATCCCTGAGGCACAGCAAGCAACTGATCTGCTGTAATTATAGAATCATCTGTAGAAAGTAGCTGGAAAAAGTGTGCTTTGAATTCTTTTTAACATGAATCCTAATATTGTTGGAGTCACTAGAGCTATGCAATGTGCCACTGATTCATGCTGCCTAACCACTCCGGTGGGCGTGAACCCACTCCCACTATCAAATTTCTTTATGCACATCTGAATAGATCCTGTGTTATATCTGGGACCTTATAATGCAGCTGTAAGCTATTCTTAATGCAAAACTGAGGTTTTATTGTCCTCTGAGATGCGAGTTAACCATTTAATCTAGAATGATGGATAACATTAAAGACAGGAAAAATGGGGAAATGAAAAAATATGTACTTTATTAGAAGAGAAGTTCTTTGTATATTGTTTGACAGGAAACTACTTGAACTCATAATTTTACATGTGCAAAAGCAAATAAATTAATCTCTTCCTTCTTTCCATAGATTATTACACCCTACATTATGACAATTTTTATCTTGCTTTTTTTTTTTTTTTTTTTTGAGTGAGAAGTGTTTCTGCAGATGTAACTTAAATGTGTAAGTTACTGTGAACATAGATTGCCATCAATTTCAGAAAAAAAACAGCCAGAGGCTTAGAGGTACAGGTCAGAGACAAATAAAATCCACACTTAAATCCATAGCCTAAGGTTAAGACAAGTGACAGCTTCATAGCAGGATTCTTTAATGATCTGTTCCTGTTTTCTTAACTTCTGTTTATAGCTCTTCCCAATCAGTAAAATGTGGACAGTAGTGTTTCACAGAGTGATGGCATCTATTCCATCTATACAGGACTAGAAGATGACTACTGTGTTTTGAGTAACTGTTTTTGGTATCTATACTGGACAAAATATAGAGTAATACTTTTCTAAGTAGGTACTGCTATTTAGAAATTTACAATAACTAATTCTAAAACACTGACCACAACAAATTATTTCAAAATATTTAAGAAGATGCAATCCATTTCTTATATGTGGCAAGGTGTTAGGAGGATAGTTTCTGTCAGAATTGGAAGATGCTTAGACATTATGATCAAGGGAGTTATGTAAACACAGATAGGTTGATTCAGGTTTGGTTTGGATTTCAGAGGTTTTTGAGCAAAATACACATTATCTTCAATATTCTAATCCAAACAAAAACATTTCTAGAAAAATTACACTCAAATAGTATGCAGAATTAAGGATGTAAGGAATCTAATGAGTAAGTTCAGAAAAATATATAGTCCTTAATTTAAATAGAGTAACATAAATTAAATTTAAAAATTGAGATTGTTGATTCTAAAACTACAAATATTTTTTTAATTAAAGATAATTGAATATTAAAGAGTTATACTTATGGCTGGAAGGAACAATTTCAGGACTTAATAAATTTATGGAATGAATAATTTATTTTCTTCGAAAAATAGACAATACGATGTTTATTCATTTTGGATCCAGTTTTGAATATTTTTCTGTTAGAGCTATCAGTTAAAAGCTACCATCACTTACTTTTGATTCCCTGAGATCTGAACTTATTTTCAACTAGATCTAAGATATTCCTTTTATTCCCCACTAACAATACATTGCGAAGTCCCATACTTGAGAATAATAAAAACACTGTGAAATAAAGGAAAAAGTGAGATTTTAAAATTAAATCATATTACTGACTCTATTAAGATGCAAGCTTAATTTATAGATGAAGGGTAATTATTTTGCTTATGGAAGACTACGGTTTTGTGCTTACAGCAGATCAGAAGTTTTTGGCATTAAATATTCCATGAAAAAGAACAGGGATCTGAAGCAGGACCTCCAATACCTTTTAAGGACAAGACTTAAGAGGAGTGGCTGAGGTCACCTGGCTTTTTCAGCTTGGAGAAGAGAATGTTGAGGGTGATGATCTCATGGCAGCCTTCAGCTTCCTCAAGGGGGGCAGTGCAGGGGGAAGTGCTGAGTTCCTCTGGTGATTAAGGATAGGATGTGGGAGATGGCAAAAAGCTGCACCAGGGGAAGTTCAGATTACACATTAGAAAAAAGTCCTTTACCGAGAAGATGGTTGGTCACTGGAACAGGCTTTCCAGGGAAGTAGTTATGGCACCAAGCCTGTCAGAGTTCTGGAAGCATCAGGATGATGGTTTTATTCATATGATTTAGTTTTAGGTAGCCCTGTAAGGAGCAGTGAGCACAACATAGTAATCCTCATGGGTCCCTCGCAACTTGAGATATTCTATGATTAGAATTCTATGATTATCACTGGTCTTTGAACTTCTGTGTGTAGATGTGTTTCTCTTTTATTAAAGTTTCCAAAAGAATACATTTTGGTTCCTCAATGATAGGAAAAAAAACCCAGATATCAGAACTTGAATAATTCTTGTATTCTTGCAAATCTGTGCATGTTTTTCAAATCTATACATAGGCCTAACACACTTGAGTTTGGAAAGCAGAATTCTTCAGTGACAAAATAAGTGACTGATTTCTTGACAGACAAGACTGCACCATCTCCAAGTCTTTCTGCACTGTAACACCTTCCTACTCTACCCTAACAGGTTCTGCACCTTCAAATGCCCTTGCACACACCCCCAACATACCTCAGATCTTCGATATCCTGAACTTCATTCCATAAAAAGTGACTTAAATGGCCTTCTGTTTCTTTGTACACTTTATTTTGGACTGGAGGGACTCACCTTGAACAAAGTGCATTTTTCTTGCTCTGAATGTTGGCCTGAGGGTCAGATATGTCTTCCTGATGCATATGCTGTGTGTCTGTAACCTAAAGTACTAGCAAAGGGAAAGAAGCTCAGTTCAGAACCACTGCTTTCAGTACTAAAGATCATTTAATTATGACTATTTATCTCTGCACAGCACAGCTAAAATACAGCAGTGGGCTGAGAGAAATATTAGATTAAGCCATAAAGATGAAAAGACTGTTAGCATTCCATTTGCTAAACTAAGGAGTCAAGATTATAATGCTACAATACACTGGCATATCTTGCAAAAAGCTCATGTTTCCTTAGATCAGTCATGCTATTACTAATCCACATACTAATGATACTTCTTGAAGAAGCCAGACTCTGGTTATGCAGAGATAGTAGTTCTGTTTTTCCTACTAACTGAGCAGACAAATCCAAACTTTTCTACTTTGCCTTATTGATGATATGTTTTAAACCAATTTTGTTGTATTTCAGAGAGCCCTCTAGATCTATTAAACTTATTCATAAGCTAATTTTGCACACACTATTTCTTCCACTACACTAATGTAGGTTGTACACATTTTAATTTCATCATATCTGTTTGTAATATCATATTTAACTTTAAATGATAGCCATAAGCTTATGGTTACATTTTAAACAACTGATTTAAAAGCTAACAAACAAAAACCCTGTAAGAAATGGAAGAGAAAAAAAGACAGTGAAGTCTAAACTATTCAACTCCTACATAGTTGCTTTAAATGTATCTCAGGCAGAAATAATTAAAGTTACTCAGATCAAAAGGAAATAATCTTTTTTTGTCAAATTACATTTTTTTCCTCTTTATATTGCTAATAACATGACTAATTCTATAATTTTATAGTATGTAAAGCCTAAAACATTCAATACATCATCTTATGGAGGTATATGAGAAGCAAAGGCTTAGAATTATTTATTTAATCTAAAAATGCACTTCATTCCATAAAAAGTGACTTAAATGGCATTCTGTTTCTTTGTACACTTTATTCTGGAATTAATACTGAATAACAATGCTAAGGAAAAAGTAATTTGAGGCTTACCAGGAAAAAAAAAAGAAAAACCAAAACCTTTTAACATGAGAAGAACCAGTTCTGAAGGGGGAAAAGAAAAAAATAGTCTCAGTGTGATACTGAAAGTTACTAAAGTGAGAGCCACCAACACAGACAATTAACTGCTCAGAATCAGCTTCTCTGAACATATCTTTTGTTTTAGTCTTATCAAAGCAGCAGACAGAGCTTTAGATAATACTTCTATCTCCAAAAGATTTCTTTAGGAAATATTAATAGATGTTTCATCACTCTTCACAGTTTATACATGAGCTGTCATTTTTTTTAATAGAAACAATGAGCTGCATAATGCAGTCCTAGAAACATGAGCTTGAAAGAGTCTTCAGGAGATGATTTTGTCTAGATCACTGCTCAGAGGCATAACCAAATGGGTCTAGACCAGGTTTGATAGAATACTATTGTCTGTTATTGTCTCAATATGTCTGTTTTATTGAAGGTCTAATGTTGTGAATTACACAGTCTGCCTAGGTAATGTGCTTAGCTGTAATTTCCTAATCTATATCAAGTATATTTTAAATTAATTTAGGCGTATTATTTTTTATTAAAGGTTTTTATTACTATGCATGTCTACCTTTGTTTTTCACTATCTGTTCTGAAAGACGTTTTTTCATATTTTTGAAAGTTATAATTGTAGTGTTAAATCCTTTTTTCCAGTCCTTCATTGGCAATTTTTCAAAATCCATTTTAGCAGGGGGCAAATGTTCATTGCACATGTTTACTAACAGTTTCAAAAACCTTGAAGGCAGTTTGTATGTTTATAACTAAATAATCATCCCTCAGTAAAATGTTTATAATCTAATTAAGAGATCAGCTTATATCTTGTTTATTATCACCATAGTTTGTGACAGGCAAAACTAACACTTAGTAGAAGATTTGTAAAGAAACTAAAATCCAAGCTCTGTTGTTTCTACTGTCTCAGAAGAGGGACTGCAAGATTGCAATTGCAACAGGCTGAGAAAACATCTCAAAAGATACTGAGGGAAAAGAGAAAAAGACGGTATTTTTGGTACCAAAATGATTCATATCACTTCTTCATGATAAGCAACACACCTTAACAAGAAACATCAAATTTGACCTTGCCATTCCATCATGTAACAATAATTTGGCTACTTATTCAAGTGACTTTCATACTTTTTTTACTAATAGGACAAATTTTCAAATATGGACTATTACTGTAATTGCTATGAACCACTGATTTAATCCCTGGTTTTGATTTGCATAACAGATGATTATAAAATACATATTTCTTTGAGTAAATGCTTTCTAAGTGTACAGTTGCTGGACTTTTTTATCTGCACATCATTGTTAGATGTTTTTCTAGAATATCATTGTAAATTGTTCACAAAGAGCATGCAGAAATATCTGCTAACATACTGTGGCTACAACTACATTAATGGACAAGGCAACATCAGAGTCTGTTCTCTCAGATTAACTACATTTCTTTGCCACTAATAAAATCTGCATCCTTTAAGATATAAGAGTCAAAGACTTTCTTTTAATTGAAAGAAGTCATTCCAAGTACATATATTTTAGAATCAAAGATTGCTAAACTTTTTCTAGATACATTTTAGTATGATACCTAATAACTGCTTCAGTTGCTTTATAGTTTTAATGTACAATGAGGGTGGTAAAACACTGGAATGAGCAACCATAGAGGTGGTAGATGTCTCATCCCTGGAAACAGGGTCACCTCTTACAGGGCTCTGAGCAACCTGATCTAGTTAAAGTTGTCCTTGTTCACTGCAGGAGTGTTGGACTAGATGACCTGTGAAGGTGCCTTCCAACCCCAAATATTCTATATTTCTATAAAGGTTGTAATGGCCATTGCATACTCAGCCAAAAGATAGATATCTGTTGATGGTTTTTCAAAGTGCCTGTAGGCTTTCTTTTCCAAAAAATTATGTATGAGTTGATTTATACTCAAATTAAAAATATTGCTGTTTTAAAAAATTAAATAAGTGTGATACTATAACAGATGCCTAGAGGGAAACAAGAAGCATTACAGAAGTTTGGAGGCGCAGTAGTAATCAACTTTACAGTTATGTTAATTTCTCTCATTATAAACCATTACAGGTTACCTCTAGAAGAGAGGATTGTTATTTGGTAAAATGCTGAATTTTCTTTTTAGGCAAAATACTATGATTGCAAATATATAGGCCAACATATTCAATGCTTTCTAATAAAACTGATGTTACTAATTGAACATCTTAAATATATATGTTTTTATATATATGTATCTGAAACATAAATATGCATATAGGTACACATCTGCCAGCATTTGCTGTTATACTACAGTTAGTAGTTTTAAAACATCTCATTAAAGGCTTCTCCATCAAGCTGGATCAAACCTTTGCTGTGCAAGTTCACATGAATTCATTGTTTTTTTACTTCTCCACAGGTTTATTCAGCCACCTGCTGAATTCAGTGGGATATACCATCTGCTAAACTGGAGGTCAGGTCTTCCCTTAACAGCAAAAGTCTGCTAATATCCATACTGTAAACACTCCAGTTCACATTAAAATTCTTCCTCAGACTATATTCCAGAGGATGTTCAGAGACTTGGACTGCATCTAAACTAGAACATAAAAAGTCCAGGCACAGGGCTAAAGACTGGTCTTTGTGTGATTTTCCTTATCACTGAATAGGCTGATCAAAAAAAAAAAAAAAAAAAAAAAAAGCGGGAGTTTTGGCAGGGGCAAAAAAACCCCCCCCCCCTCTAAACCCCTCCAGCTAGCCTTTCCCAACAGCCAGCTTAACAGGACGGCACAGAGTGTGGCGATCAGCTGCATTAACACAAACCCTTTACCTGGAAACTCTGTGTACTGTTATTTTCTGATGCTGATTTAGCATAGACAAACTCAGACATTATCAGTATCATGTTTCTGGGCTCCAGCATTCACGCTGCCCACAAAGCCTGAGTTATTTCTGGGCTGCAATCAATGCCATGGATACAGAATGTGAGCCTGGACAGTCTTCAGATCTTCTCTTCACTTGATTATGGAAGTATTGCCAAGAATTCCTCTGCTGACTTCAACAGATGTATTTATTTGACTCACAAATGCTCAAAATCTTACAGGGCCATTGTCTAAATGTCTAAATGGTGAAAATGTTTCCAAAACAAGACAGAAAATGCTGAAATGAGCTCCTACAGACTGCTGCATTTATTTTCCATTCAGTGTTTAAAAGCTATATATTTGTCTTAGAATTAAAAACAAAAAAAAAATAATTTGATCTACCTCAAGCTGTTCAGATATAGGCACTTATCTACAATGGAGGAGGTATCAGTAACATTAAAAGCAATGAGAGGTTAATGATCATTGTTCAACTCTGTAAAAAAAAAAAAAAAAGCAAGCACATTTTTCACTTTTGGTAATGTAACATTTCTCTTTAAAGCCACTGTAAGATCAAGTGAATTTTAACCCTAGAAACTCCTAATGCCTACCAGAAGGTAAATATTCATCTCTGTTTGCACCCTTTGATCAGAGAGTTGGCACACGACAAAATTGCCAGTCTGACAATTACATTGCAGCCTAGCTACATAGTGGGTTTTTTTGTGGCTATCTGTATAGACGAATTGAAATGATCCTTGCTAGTATGAGTGATAAGGACACTGATTTTTCTAGTGTGTTTTGGAATAGCAACCTTTTCTTTAGAATTACAGTTTTTGGTAACATCTCCTGTCCTCATGTTTGCTTTAAGGATGTCATTAAACTGTATCTTCATTTCAACTCTGACAGACAATCAATTATGAGTGCCTCCATCTGTGCCCTGTAATTTAGAAAAGTGTCTTGACATTATATGGATTTTTGACTTTGATTTATAATCATAATATATTTCCCATGCCTTAAAATCCCTTCCTGCCTTTTTTTATCCCATTTCTCACAAGGAAATAGTACCACTAGGAGAATCAGCAAAGCTAACTTTTATGCTGACTACACTTCTAGCTCAGCAACACAATCTGACATCATGATAGATGAGTCACAGGTTCTTTGCATTTGATGGCAGGATTCTGTGAAATGTCTGATTCAAAACTGCTTTGGTCTTGATAACCAATGCCTTAGTATTTTGCTAAAAAAAAAACATTTTTATTTTCTATAGATCCATTTGGTATATGTTTAAGATTTACAGGTAATCACATTTAGAATCTGGAATTTGCTTGAAAGTAGTTCAGTAATTTATGGAAGGATTGGATTTGTAATTACTATTCAGAGCTGAGTATGCAGCCAGCTTTATCTTATTTTGAATAAAGAGAAATGTTCTTTTTCATGCATTTTGAAAACTTTATCTTCCCCATTCCACTGCTGGAGAAAATAACTCATGCAATAAATTCACTTCATCATACTGTCACAGATGGAGTGACACACTTCACTCCTAAGAGAGAAGTAGCAATATGTTTATTGACCTAAACCAGTGATTTAACAAATTTTGATAGTAAATGTAACAGTAGTTTAACAAAAGATTTGCTGGCAAGATGCACTTGATTATTTACTATATAGAGGATAGATTCAGACAAAACTGTCAGGAAGACCCTCCCACAGAGTCGTAAGGGTCACGAAAGACACACTTGCTTTCTAAACTCCTTCTCAGTGTAGTCTATGTGCAACCAGATCCAACCCTAGTCCAAGACTTGGTCAACAGTTTAGATATAAAGTATTATGATCCTATGTATACACAACTAATCTTTTATACCAATTAGCTAAGATTTCCAAGTTTCAGCATGTTTATTCCCAATTCAATTACTGAGTATCTGATGCAATAAGGAATCTCTCAACCTCGAGAAGTAACCTTGAGACATGTCCCTACCCAATGGGAGGTCCTGATATTCAGGCTGCTGCTGTACAGGATTGCTCAACAGGCCCTGGGGCTGTCTACTATTTATGAAGTAAGATGAATGACTTTATTTGGTCTGGCTGAGCTGCTTTTCCCATAGCAGCCCTCCTGGTGCAGTGCCTTTGTGCTGAGAGGCAGAAGGGTGTAGATAACACCCACGTTGTGACTCCCACTGAGCAGGGCTCGCACAGCACCAAGGCCCTTTCTAACATTCCCCCCATGGTGGGATGGGGGGACAGGCGCTTGGGGTGAACATAACCAGGACAGCTGACCCAAACTGACCAAAGGGATATTCCACACCACGTGACATCAGCTCAGCTATAAAGCTGGTACAAAGGAGAGGAGGAGGGGGGCACTCCTTGGTCCTTCAGAGCAACCAATATGTGTTTTTAAGCCCTGCTTCCCAGGAAGGGGACAGACATGACCTGCTGATGAGAAGTGGAGACTAAATCTTTGGGTTTTTTTCCCCTTTGATTCTTCACACAGCATTGCTTGGCTTTGCTTTCTAATTAACCTGCCCTTGTTTTTACCTACTAGGGATTTTGTCTCCATCTTATTTTCCTTTCCCCTTTTGCTCTGTGGAGGAGGGAGAGGAAAGGGGGAGGGTGACAGAGTGGCTTAGTGGGCATCACTTGCTCAGCCAGAGTTAACCCACCACATTGACTTATAGTCTTATTTGTGTACTAGCCTTATTCCTGTTGGCACATGCTCAGTTAGCCCCTAGATTTTGAGAAAGATTAAAAGCCCTTATCTATTGTGTTCTTATCTGTCTCCTCAGAGTCCAACTTACACCAGATGCAGCCATCACAACTGCTACTAGTGGCTATTTCTTGAAGAAGAAAAGGGGGTTTGGAGATCTTAATGGTTTTAAGCTAGAAAAGGGTAGATTTAGGTAAGACATTAGGAAAATATTCTTCATATGAGGGTGATAGATCACTGGAATAGGTTGACCAGACAGGTGGAGGGGGTCCCATTCCTGGGGACATTCAAGATCAGGCTAGATGAAGGTTTGAGTAGCTTGATCTAGTTGGAGATGTCCCTGCTTATTGTGGGGTGGTTGGACTAGGTGACCTTCGGAGGTCACTTCCAGCCCAGACATTCTATAATTCTATGACATCACCACATGCACTCTGGAATGATTAAAATATTAAAATTCAGTCAGTATATCCTGGTTTAGAACCATGTGAGAGCAGAGCACCATGTGGCCACTTTATCCCCCTTCCCCCTAACCCCAAACCCTGAATGAGAAGAATAGGGAGAAAAAATACAAAGCCCTGTGGTTTGAGATAAGGACAATTTAATACAACCTAAAATGGGCAATAAACAACAGTAATAACAGTAACAGCAATGAAACAATATATAAACCAAGTGACATAAACTGCACAGATTGTGTTAGCTCTGGACTGCAGGGTGCCAATCCCCTGAAAGTGTGCCTGGCATGCCCCAACCCTCATGTCATAGCATGACATTAGTATGGTACCAAATAACCTATGGGCTGGTTCAGTTGTCTATCCTGGCTGTGACCCTCTCCCAGCTTCTGGTCAAAATTAACACTGTCCTAACCAAACTAGGACACAATGGCTCTCCAGAAAGTAGGAAAAAAAATCTAGTTCAGTAGGAGGGTAAGCATCTAGATTTACAAAGATCTCTCTAATTTGGTTAATGTATACTCATTTCCTACCTAACTTACTTATAGATAATTATGATGAATGCCCATATTGCCAATTCAATGATGCTATCAAGTTCCTTTGCTTTCCTACCTCAATATTATATTTGATTTTTCATGTGACAACACCACACTACTCCCATAACCTTGTGGAATAGTGCTTCATTAATCATTCTATACTAATGTTACTTGTCTTTTTTTTTTATCTTGCCACTGCTGTATCTTATAAATTTTTGCCTTGCAAATGGTATGCATGCATGTTATCACATCTATTCAAGTTTCTTTCCAAGTCAGCTTACTCATCCAGCATTCCTAAAGCATCTACTTTTTATCTTGTGATGTAAGATTAATGACAGATTGTGTTGTACATGAATTATAAAGACCTGAGTATATGCAGCACACAAAAAGCCAGACTGAATCACAGGAAACTACTTATAATCTGTTTCAAACAATATCCTGGTTATTTTTCATTGCAATGCTGAAAGCAAGCATTCTGGAAGCAAATTTTATAAGTAAAAGGACTAGAAGCAGTAACATTTATTTCTGAATTGTTTATTTAGTAACCAGCTCATTGCCCGCTTCTTCTTCTGTGTGCATCGTCTGTGAAGATAGTGTGAAAAAATGGATAACCTGTTTCTCAAATATATAATTTTAACTACCATTTTGTAGAATGAGTGAGTAGTTTATACTAAAGTAGTGAAAATTGTGTCAAAAAGACTATTTCTATGACCATTCACCTTTTAAAAAAAAATCTATAGACAGTATTCATCTGAAATGCATTACTAGGGGTGATTTTGTATGGCCTAAAAACTCACATATGAAGCTGAACTGAGCTCTACCTTAATTGAAATTTTTATAAGGATGGGTTTTGGCTTGTGTAGTTTAATGTTTGAGCTGTTTTCACCTTGAAAGCATAATCCTGTGCCTTATTCCTTCATTCAAGAGGGCTTGTACTGGAGAGCGCCATGAAGTGAAAATGAAATCTCTTTTCCTTTCCAGTGTACTGCCATTTGAATAGCAATTGATGCAGGAAAACTTGGGAATTTTGGAAGTGTGGCTGTGACAGTTTAATGGTCAAAACCACTTTAGAGGAAGGAATGTTTTCTCCCACTTTCTTGGAGGAGGTGGACTTCTGTGTCCAAATATTCATTGTAGGAAATGAAGAAGAAGAAAGAACTATAGTAAGGCTGATCATAAAGTTCCCAAGAGAATGGGTGGAAGAGCAGATGTTAGACTATGGAGAAAATAGATGTATTTTTTGATTAAACTACACTAAGATGTGCCTGGATTTGTCTCTGTTACTGAGATAAGGAAGCAAATTCCATTAATCATACATAACTCCTGAAATTATAAACTCCTCAACATACAGAAAAAAAAGATATAATAAAAGCTCCCAGTAACTAGAAAATTCCAAACAATAGAAAAAAATGTCCCCTATGTAATGAAAAGTTTTTGTTGCCTTCGTTATTTTAAGATTTTAAAATTTACACACAATACTTTAGGCTGAGACTAGGAGGAGGGCAATTGGCAGATACTGCTTTCAGATTTTTTAAAGAGTTCAGTAACTAGTCACTAAACCAGCAACCTGACAACATAGATGCATCATTTACTGTGTGCTTGCAGTCTGTTTTTGAAGACCGTGTTACAAAAAGTTGTCACATTTCTTTGAATCAGATATTTTTTTAGAGTTCAAGCTCAATAATATTTCTAATATTTTCCCATTCTAACACTCTGCAGTCATAAAATCTTCATGTATTTCTATTTATTGGTCCAAATTAAAGCCTCAGATATGTCCACTAAGTTCAGAATTATAAATACAAGCATATGCAGCTTGCTGCTGGAACAGTTCTAGTTGCCCATGTTCTGAGTTAATCTTCATTATTTCTGAACAGAAAGGGGAGAGAATAGCATCAGATGTAGCATGATCACTCTGCCTCTAACTCAAGACATTTACCTGTATCAGAGCTATGTGGCTTTGTCTCTCTCTCACTGTCAGTGTTTTCTTCACGTTTTACATGTATTCACATTTGCCATTTATTCTTCAGTTTTCTCAGCACGAGTCGCCTTTTCTGCTTCTGACACATTCTCCTCAACTGTATGTGCATCATTTCTCACATGTAGTATCACAGCCCAATCTCAAAAACTAAATTTATATTCCCTGTCATGTTTATGGAATTAATTATGGGGTATAACTCTTTATTCATACTGCTTATGAATACAGAGTACATTTTTACAGAGTAACTTTCCTGACTGAAATGGAGTTTTTCTTGAATCATACTACATGTGAAAACATACTTTTTTGATCCTCTCCACTAAATTCCTTACCTGATTTGTATGGACAAAATCACAGCAAGTACAGAAGGTTAGAGTTAAAACCTTGATATAACTTCAGTTCTCTAGTTCTACAATCTATATTTAATGGCAGTTATGACAGGACCTTACCCTGCTCTGTCTGAAAGTTTTCGTACCCATTTATTTTTCCTGTCTTCTCTTCTGTGCATCTTATACTTACACTTGACTACTGTTCACAGCATGTGCAGTATATGCAGTAGATGTTAAAGTGTGAAGGAAGGTTTGAAACCTTGATTTGAAACTTTGACTTTCCTGAGGTATGTCAGATAACAAGGTTTATCCTATTCCAGTGCTGCTCAATATGTATTTTTTTAAATTATTGGAAAACTTCAGAGGGAACACTATCTACAAAGAGAAAAAACCTTTCAGACTTTTTTTTCACCTTTCTCCTTCTTCACAGATACCACTTTGTGATTACTGCTAAGGTCTCACAAGGAACACTTCTACCTGAAATCCCTTTGTTTTTTCCTTTTTATTCCTGCTTAGATATCTCCTCTTATTTAACTTTATCAAACATTTCCAGATTATAAACAATGCTCATATGTAAGATGCCTATAATTTTTAAACGACTGTTTGGATCCTTTTTTCTCTCCACTTACCTGATTTTAAATGCTGGAAACAGTTCAAATGGTAACATTTAATAAATATTAAAACCCATATAAAATGCATACTAACCACCAGACATAAAAGCTGTTATGCAGCCCAACCCAAAAGGACTACTCATTATGCTACATAATGCAACAACTTCAGCTGAACGGAATGAGACCTCTCTACAACCTGATAGGAACTGTTTGCTACCAGCAGATTGGGGTTGATATCCCAAAAGGAAGCAAAAGAAACTCAAATTCTGATGTCCACTTTATAAGTGATCCTTTGTAGAATAGAAAGATCCTTTCAAGTACATGTTTTGTCAGAAGGAGTGGCATCGTTCCATTTTTTTCTATAAATGCGATAGAGAGAACAAACTTTGGACTATGATTTCTGAATAGGAAGAAACATGTCTCTATGTCTCAAAATTGGACATTTAGGTCTGAAATAGAGACAAGATTTGAGACAGTGACCCCTTCATGAATGTGATTAATTTGATCTAATATAGATAATTAAGCCTTAATGCTAAGTGAAACACAGTCTTTGATATACTATAGTCTTAAGAGAGATGCTCCTTAGGAGCAGCTGATCCAAGCCAACAGCTCACGGTTTTGGCATCTCATCACACTTCAACACCTCAAATCTGAAATCCCAGCAATTCCTTTTTGCTTAAGACTTCAGTTCCATTCTAACTGAAAAGAAAGCTGCTCACATTTTTCCTGGTTTAATTTCCTCTGACCACGTAAGTTTAACTGACTCACTTGAGGGTCTAAAAAAATAAATGGGTGCAGCTAAGAGCAGAGGAGAGAACTAGATAGAACAAGAGGGTATGACCCCCTCATTTTGATAACAGCAAGTTGTTGGATTTATTCTCCATAAATAGGATTTAAGTCTGTGCACCCCACAGCTGTATTTCCTCTGCAGATTTGTAGAGGTAGAACTTAACACTTTTATAGCACTCCAGGGGCTGAGTGTTATTGTTTGAGAAGAAAATTGCAAGGAAAAACATCTACTTTCTCTTTGTTCTTCACCCTTCCTTTAAAAAATACACTAAAATATATATACAAAGAATCGTAATAAAAAGACAGATCATAGTGTTGTCCTCTTTAATGTAGCTGCTTATAACTTTTGATAATTTTAAGGCTTCTGTCCAGAATCATAGGATGGTTTGGGTTGGAAGGGATTTCTGGAGGTCATCTAGTCAAATTCCCCTGCTTAACTAGGGCCACCTAAATCTGGTTGTCCAGGACTGTGTTCAGGTGGCTTTTAAATAACTTCAAGGGTGAGTTTCAACCACCACTCTGGACAACCTCTGCCAGTCCTTAGTCACCCTCAAAGTGAAAAAGTGTTTCCTAATGTTCAGATGGCACCGCTGATCCTGTCATTGGGAACCACTGGAAAAAGCCCAACTCCATTTTCACTGCAGTTTGATTTCAGACATTGATGAGACCCCCCTGAGCCTTCTCTTACCACCCTTCGCCTCTCTCCAGTACATTCATATGTGCAGTGGAGCCCAGAATTGGATACAGTATTCCAGATGTGGCCTCACCTGTGTTGAGTAGAGTGGAAGAATCACTCTTGAACGGCCAACAACGCTTAATTTAGCCCAGGACACCATTTACTTTCTTGGCTGCAGGGGCGTATTACTAACTCATGTTCAAGACAAAATCCAACATAGTGAAATGCCTGGATAATTTCCTGTATTCACATGACCAAGAGAAATTAATAAAGCATTTTTATACTATGAGTTATTACAGAAGACTTCTTATAAACTTTTTTAGCACAAGTATATGCATGAATAAGAAGTCTTAGTAAATAAGTGAGAGAACTGACACAGATTTTATGTTTGTTTGTTTGTTTTTCTACTTTCCTATCACTTTCATCTTCCAGTTGTCTCTGAACTTTTCTCTTTGTTGAGTTCATGGATATTTTTGGCTTTGTAGTGCTTTGTTTATGTGACTTTGCTAGTAGTTAATGTTTTATTTCTGAGAAAGGGTAATTGAATACCTAGGAAACCAAGAAGCAATTATAGTTTTCACTAGAGTACTTATTACCAGCACTTGACTACTGTTGGTAGGTTGAGAGAAGATAATATTTATCTGTAATATATTATGGAAAAGGCATTTCTTTTTCTCAATTTCACCTAATTAGTCCTGGTTATATGTCATCTATTTTATATGGGATGCTAGTAAAGCTTTTAAAAAATGGGATTTAAGTGAAATTAAAAGATATAGGTAAAAAATTACTGTCAAACACCCTCAGCTGTCACCTAACTCTGTGTACACTGCAGTTTTAAGCTGCAAGTTTTCAGAGATGTGCAGTTCATGCAGATCTTGCCGGCCTGAGAAGTGCCTTGCCCACTACTAACATAGTTAAATCTCTCATTCTTTTCACCTACAAAAAGCTCAACATGAGCCAGCAATCTGAGAGTGCAGCCCAGAAAGCCAGCTGTATCCTGGGCTGCATCAGAAGAAGTGTGGCCAGCAGGCTGAGGGAGGTGATCCTGCCCCTCTGCTCTGCTCTCGTGAGACTCCTACTGTAGTACTGCACCCATCTTTGGAGCCCCCAACACAAGAAAAACATGAAGCTGTTGAAGTGGGTCCAGAGGAAGGGCATGAAGATGATCAGAGGTCTGGAACACCTCTCCTACAAGGACAGGCTAGGAGGGTTCGGGTTGTTCAGTCTGGAGAAGAAAAGGCTCCAGGGAGATGCTGTTGCAGCCTTCCAGTATCTGAAGGGTGCCTACAAGAAAGCTGTGGAGGGACTTTTTACAAGGGGTTGTAGTGACATTACAAGGTGTAATGGGGTCAAACTGGAAAAGGGTGCATTTAGATTAGATGTAGAGTAGAAGTTCTTCACTGTAAGGGTAGTGAGTCACTGGAACAAGTTTCCCAGGAAGTTGTGGGTGCTCCCTCACCGGAGGTGTTCTAGACCTCCAGTGTCCCCCTCCAGGATGGGCTGATGCACAGCCTGGTCTAGCAGGAGATATCCCTGCCCACAGCAAGGGGTTTGGAACTAGATCTTTAAGGTTACTTCTAGCTCAAACCAGTCTACTATTATATGATGCTGTGATTTTCAGACAATAAACAGCAAGGTGCAATCAGAAGAATTAGTTTGCTTTTTCTAAAGCTGCTGGTGGTGTTGTAACAATACTCATCCTCATGTCTACTTGCTTAAGCAATATCTCAGTGTTAAGGTTATAACAAAGAAAAAACATGCTACATAATCTCTCAGAAGAGACTACTGAATTTTTAGAAAAAAATTCAGAACCACTCTTGCTTTGTAATGATTTAGAAAGATAATTGTAACCCTAGACTAGTTACCCGTATAGTGTTTTTTCATGATTCTTCCCTCCCAATTTGTGATTTTTATCAAGAAAATTATTTGTTTGAACTTATATAGGGAACACATTTGTTAAAGATGGTAGTGAGAAGATATTTCAAAGTGTTTGTTCCTCAGAAAGTGGCATATGACAACTTTTTTTCTGCCTAATTCATTGTATAGGAATTCAGTCCAGAAATGTGCCCTCTGTTGGTCAGAGCTGAGTTTTTTCTTCTCTCCCCCCTTTTCTCTTTTGGTGCGTGCATTTGCACATGCAACAATGGGGTATTTGAAAACATTCCCTTTTCTGCAACATGTGAGAAATAAGATTCAAAGCTGTTTCAAAACGACAAACACTAAAACAAGTCATTTATGCCTACCAGATACTTCGGTATCAGAATCTCTAATTTATCCAAAACACATCTTTCAAGGTCTTTTAGCTGTTGTCTTTTATATGCAGTACTATTTTTTTTTGCATTTACACCCTTTATATCTCTCATTTCACCCTGACTTTCTCTTTTTTTTTTTTTTTTAAAAATGTTTCACTCCAGGTTCTCAGACTACAGCAACATAGATGTCTCCATAATTCTATCTTTGAAAATGGTTCTTCTGTTTCCTTTGTATGCAGAATATTTAAAAACCAGTCTGGATTTTTAGAAGTTATTCTTTCTCAAAGTGTGTACACCTGAATCATAACATACTTGATTAAGTAGCATAAAATAAGTGTAACCTTGGTAACTCACAAATTCTCAGAGTTCATTTTTGTGCCACATTCAAACTATATGAAGTTGTAAGGGTTAAAATGAAAGGAAGGTGATGACAATCCCGGTAAGGTTACTTTTTAAAATATATAAAAAGCCTTCAGTAGAGGTAATAACACACTTCCACATACAAGAATAAACTTTGCTCAGTTTGATTACATGAGAGCTACCTCTGTTCACATTGATTTTAGCTGAGCTAGTAAGTAACCCAGTTGACTTCAATGGATCCACTCAAATGAGACATACATACAGGGCTCAGAGGTAACTTGAAAATGTTCTGAAATTAATGTCAATTTGTTGACTTTAGCTGCTCTACTGAGAACAACGATTACTGTAACATACAAGCATGCTGACATAAACTTGTCCTTATTTTTATTCTCAGCTACCTGACAAGAAAGAGGAACCTCTGCCACATGACAGGAAGTGCAATCAGTCAATTGCAGCATTCCCTGCTGTAATTACCTACAGGGATGTTATTTTCTTTATACTCTTTAAAAAGTTTCCAGTGATGTGATAGACATGGGAGTGAAAAATACGAAACAGCAGGGTAATACAGATATCAGTCATGACCTCCCTTTTTCCTTTGTCAGAAATACACACTGTTAGGTTAAGAGTTCTGATTGTTTCTCTTTTTTTTTTTTCCAGGCAGCCCAGAATATTCATTTCAACAATGTGTTTCAAATCAGCTGTGAAATAAATTATAACTATTTTATTTCAATATCTTTTCTCTTGTAAATGTGACCATTATTTTAAATCATTAGCTCTGTAGGGGCATAATTTTGAAAATATTAAAATCTGCAGATTATCCTACTTATGTACATTTGGTAAGAGATTACCTTTCAGTGAGGCATTAAAGAAGCAATAAAGCCATAAGAAGCATTTAGCAGCCTTGTTGAAGTGGTGTCCTACTGACTTTCTCTCTTCCAGTAGCTGTCAACTCAGGGAAGCTGAGCAATTGTGTACTATGTGTGGGAAAATAGGAGAGCTTGTAGCTGCCTAAAAAACAAGGAAATTCTTTTTCCAGAACAAATATGATAGAAAGGTGTTTGATTTTTTTTTTTTTTAAGTCTATTGCAAGTATATTATCCATTACATGACACTTTGCATTAAATTAATTAGCTGTAGTGTCTGAATATTTAGTGGTTTGTACTAGGCTTCATTTGTCTATATTTTGTTTCTATTAATTCATAGATATCTATCTATAAAGAAAAAAAGTTCAGAATTAAAAAAGAAAAACAAAACCAAAACATTATAGATTATAGAAGCCAGGAAGTTTATTAAATTAAGAGTTCTAGAATACATTATATATTAGATCTTATAATGTTTTTGACAGTATATATACAATGAAATATAATGTAGCACATCAAACCACTAGTACCACTGTAGTTTATAACCAGTGAATGCCAGGCAGAGTTGGAAGCTATTTGCTACTTTCAGTATTATTCTTCTAATATAATATTACACCAATATTTCTCAGATCTAGTTGGAAGCTTTCTTAATTGGGGCAAAATAGCAGTCACATGGGTTATATTTAATGGCTTCTAAAATAATAATCTTTGTAACATCCTAATGGTTTATGTTGGGCTTATATTTTTCAGCACACAAGCTACAGATCAATTTAGTCATAAAACTCTCCTAAATCTAATTCCAAACCATTTCTCCTGGTTCAGGTTCTTCTGTTAACACTAGCACAATAAGTGGAAGAAAACAGCAGAACTGAAAACCACAAACTTTGTTTTTATATGTCAGGCATGTCAACACAAAAAGCAAATTCTTTGCATGCTGCCCCTGTTATAATCAATAGTCATAAGAAAGTAAGGGTGTAACTCATAAGTGAGAAATAGAGCCCCACAAACACAATTTCAAAAAACCCAGGTTTGCACATGGGTGGAGTTATTGCAACCATGTATAAATACTTTGTCATTGAGAAAATTATGTACAAAAATATTGTTGATCCAAGCCATCCTATACAATTTCTGAGAAAAAAGGAGCACAAAGTGTATTCTCTGGCTTCAGCCCACGCCTTTATTTTATTCCAGCAACTTTCTGATCTGTGGGTTCTGTTACAGCACTGCAGCTCTTTCTAGTCAAGAGAGAGCCACTTCAGGAGGTAACTGAAGTTACAAGTGTCTACTATTACTACTACCACTTCTACTGCTACTGTGCTTCTATTTATCTGGCTACTGCATTTTCTTTTCTCTAAAGGTGAAATGTAGCTTAGTTTTATCATTATATCTGTCTGCTAATGTGTCCTTATAGACCTCTGCAAGGAAATTTCTCTCTGTATATGTCTATCCACATTCAAAGATACATTGAGCTGCATTTTTCTTCTGTTGCTAAGAATCACAACATCTATGTTTTCTGAAGATATGGCCTTTTTCTTTCTGTGCCTCTATTGTCATCTGTTTAAAGAAATTGATCATATGTTCCTACTTCACAAGCATTCTGTGAGAAAAAAAATTGGTCTTATGACAACAGAGCTCTATATAAAGTGAATGAGACCATAAGTCTGATAATTATACTGAATTGTAATTTTGTTTTTAGTAATTCATCTGACTCTTAATAGGAGATATATTTTGCTCAGAACAAATCTGAAAAAATAGCAAAGTTTTTTTGCAGAAAAGCACTATCATCACAAATATAAATATCTATAGCATATAATAAAGACTAAAGCAGCCAAATAATTGATGACTAATGTTTTAGATCCAAATGGGACATGGCATTCCTCAACACTAAAATGGAAGTGTAAAGCCATTCCCACAGCATGGGAAGACTGTATTTGTTTGTTTCCACTTCATATTTCCCTAAGGACTCTTTGCTCTGACAGTATAATTAGGATGACATTTGGAGCTGCTCTATGTCAATGCAAGAGTAAGAGACACTGTGCAGCTTGACAAGAGATTACAATGTCAAGTCAATTGCTGCTGGAATATCAATATTTATTCCCTCACTCCTTGTGTTTCATTTTATTTTTGTTGCTCTTTTCCTATAGTGCATAGGATAGTATGAAATTTTTTATAATAGAAGTCTTTTTCCCCCCTATTATTTTTGATCTTAAATCCTTTCCCTTCTCAGGTGGATTTATTTAACCCTTTCACTTGCTCAATTACTTTCATAGAATGAATTATCAGTTGATCTAGTATAACATTTCTAATGAGTTTGTATCTGAATTAAAAGACTGATCTCAGAACTATAATGATATATTTTTTAGTTTTAATGCTTCACTAATGGTGAATAGAATGGTCACATACAATGGATATGTGAGATGAATAGAAAGGTTGCATATAATGGATATATATTCATTACTAGTGAAGTAAATAAACTCAAAAAATATTATTTAGATACAGAACTCATTAGAAATGTTGCGCTAGATGAATTGAGGTACAGGGCTTGACTAAGCAAACAATACTTGGCATAACTACATGGTATTACCTGAGATTCCTGGAAGTTTATTTTTGTGAGAAGAAAAAGGGAGCTATGGCTAGTAGTTCATCCATGCTTTCCTCTTACAGTGTAGCAGAAAAAAAAATAAATTACTGTGGAGTCAGATCACCAGGTATATCCTGATGAGCATTTCAGTATTGTTTCTGTGGGATTATGTCATACCAACAGAGCACAGCTATGCAGATGCTGGAGTTCAGGCCTGGCAGTGAGGCAATTACATTTAATTGATTTTAGTTTAGCCTGATTAGTTCTTATATATTTGCCTGACTTTATTGTAAAAAGTTATAATTATGTTCACTAATACATGTTTTTCTAAGAGAATTTTTCACTTCCTTAGAGATATATATTTTTCTCTTTATAAACAGGTCTATCTCAGGTTGAAACCAAATACCATTGATAGGATTATTTTTTAAACAGAGCAGGAAAGGATAGTGGAGCCCTGCAGTTACAGCTTTACACTACCTGTCTAGTGACAGGATAAGGGGAAACAGTTTTAAGCTGAAGGAGAGTAGGTTCAGACTAGATCTTGGGAAGAAGTTCTTCAGTGCATAGGTGATGAAACTCTGGAATAGATTGCCCAGAGATGTGGTGGATGCCTCCCCCTCCCCCAGAGCATTCAAGGTCAGGTTGGATGAGGCGTTGAACAACCTGGTCTAGTTGGGAGATGTCCCTGCCCATGGCAGGGAAGTTGGATTAGATGATCTCTGGGGTTCCTTCCAACTTAAGACTTTCCATGATTCTGTGCTACAGTCTGCTGTAAGACAACTGGTGCTAGTACAGAGTCTCAGACACACACTTATTAATTGGGCCTAGTGAGGCTGGACTTCCGTTATACTCATTAGGAAGAGATCATCTTCCAGAAGATAACTGGAATAGTAACAGATGGGCTTGAATGCAGCTCTATTTGAGCCTTTAAGAGCTGGGCAGCCAGGATTTGCTGGCTGTCTCCAATGCCCCCGGCAAGACTGGCATTTCCACAGGCTTTTTGTGTGCTGGAACACAAATTCACTCATTCATGATAGCCTTGGGGCAATCCAGTTCACCCATTTTAGATAGCTTGCTTATGATCTGTCCTGTAAACCTGTGAAGACACCTGTCTCTCTATTAGCAGCTATATTAGATGCAGTATCTAATCTTTTAGACATCAAAAAGTTAGTCAGAAATAAAATTACTTTAGACTCCTCTCCACTGATTAAAATTGATTATGGAAAAAGATTAAGATAGATTTGAGCTAAGCTTCACTCATACTTCCTCTAAATGACCCCAGGAGTTTTAAATTAGGGTGGCAGCAAATGTGTATTTCTTTACCAAAGGAGAGCATCTGGTATTCATTATTTCTTCAAGTTCTACAAGAGAAGAGATAACAGATATGAGTTACTCCTCTTCTTACTTTGAACTTGGGTGTTTCTCTTTGTGTCAACTAGAATGTCACTAGTCCTGTCTGTAAGGTTGTGTGTTGCTATAAATTATGGTGCTATCATATCTGTGTAGAAGAACTCTGAAACTGTAGAAACCCGCTCAAACTCAAATATTATTTCAGCCTAAACAATGAGAGCTGCATAAGACAAATCTTAAGTTTTAAGCTGAATACAAGAAGTTAGGGTACATTGAAAATGAAAGTGAAGCTTTCAGGTTTTGAATTAGGACACTTAACTCTGGAAATTATGGCAAGAACTTCATCCCTTCATTTACTCAAAAATCTGTCAGTCACTTCACAATACATAAATATGCATTATCTGTTTAAAAGATACAGCTTCTTCCAAAAATGAGCATTCAAAACTGTATTAGCACAGTCAGTGTAGTTAAAGGGATTAAAATGCACTGTTCCTTGTGTGTATTAAGGTAACTTCATGACACACATGTTTATGTTGTGAATATATGATGTTAATTGCTCAGGGCTTGAAAGTTTGACTTTATGGAATCACTTATTTCTGTACATCTCTGTAAATTGCAATTTATATGCTAACAAGCCTTTGCATGTGCCCAAACATTCAAATTGGGATGCCTAATGACAAAAAGCCATAGGCTCTACTGGAGTTCCTGTATAAAAAATGAGCTTACTTTCAAAGGTTATGTGCAGTGCTGGTTTTCATGGGCAAGTAGCTACTCAAGAATTCCAGGAAGTAAAATATGTTAAGATACATCAGTATAGACAAAGAAAACTTAAACAAAGTTGTCCTGAAGGTAAGACAAGTGAAAACTTTTTTACATTTTACTATTTATGTTAAGACATCAAATACAAAAATAACTTTTTTTACTTTCTCTAATTACAATTTAGTCTGTATAGGAGTCAAATGCAAATACTACTTTTTCTGTGTTGCAAGAAAAGATTCTTAAAGACTAATTTAGGACAAAAACAGAAGGAAAAATAACAAGATTAAAAATCAGGGGTCATTATTGTGCCATTTATGTTACCAGTCACCTATTAGAGGAATATTTATGCACTGTTAATGATGGAGGAGTGAAATGTTTTTCACACCCATTGATGGAATTAATTTACTTCTGATGTGCTTTCAACTACTATTTCCATAACTGACAATAGTGTTTTAGGAGCATAAATCCTTTGTTCTGGGAGTGGCAAATAACCCATCTAAACAACCCACATTTCTGTTCTTGCCTTTTGTTAAGATAGAGTACTCCTACCCCTTGCACAGTGACGTTGACAGTTATTTTGCAGAGACAAATCCATATTTTCCCTGTTTATAGAAGCAGTGGTTTTGGTTCTACCTGCAGGCTGGGAGGGCACTTGGGAAAGAATGGATTTTCATAACATTTTTATAACAAGTGAGGTAAAATTACAAACAAGTATAATTTAAGATGTTACTTCATGATTGCATGAAGATTTTATTCTGAGCTTTTTTAACCATCTTTTCTCTTCTGTTTGACTGTCCAGAATTTAGACTTCTTTAAGCAGGGCCTGTTGCGTCCTCTGTTCATTCAGGTTCCTCTATTAGAAATTATTTTCATAAGCATCAACTTCTAATCTGTTGCAGAAACCTGTCAAGTATCAAGCACTTCACTACCAATGTCTTTCCTACAGCTGCGCCATAATTACATCCAAAGGATTTTTTGACCGGTTCATTTATTTTATTCTCACCTACACAACATTTTATTAAACTGATAGCTGATGAACAAACCAAACCCATTATAGAAGTAATTTGGAAAGGGACCAAGCAGGAAATATGGAACATTTTGTACTACTGAAAAGCTGTTAAGGTGGCTTGATTTGTATCACATACGAAGAGAAGGCTTTGGGGCAAATAAAGAAAATCAACATTCAAAGTAGTTTTTAACTTTTTTTTTTACTAGGTGTGTTCTGGGTTTATTTTTATTATGTGGAACTATCATGGTCCAAAAATCTCTATAATACTTAGCCTCTGGACACAAAACAGAAAGACATGTTTGGTCTTGGAAAACTATTAAGCCAAATACAAGAGAGAAAGAGAAAGATTATCCCAGTGAGAAATATGGGGAGCAAAAAGAAATTAAACACAATTTTAAAAGGATCTTTGAGTGCTTTGGGAGACAGAAGTCTGTTTTGCAGATTGAGGTTTCCAAATGAAGTAGGTCAATTGCATTCCAATGTGTGTGACTACTTGCCACTATTTTAATGAGTAAGATTTTATCAGAATGCTTTCAGAACTAGAAACGTGTATACTCTGAAGTCAGGTGTCATTTTCCTGAAGGTAGCTCTCTGTACTCCATCTTTTCCAACAAAGGGATTATGTTGAGATAAATTTATGTTTAGCACATTCAGGGGTCTGTGATCCCTGAGCTACAGATGTTTCTTTCATATATACTTCTAATTCTTTAAAGAACTAAAGACTCTTCTGATAATTTCTGATGGAACTTTTAAAAAAATTAAAGAATCACAGAATGTTAAGGGTTGGAAAATTATATCATTAAAGACAAGGAGCATAATATGGAAGCATTGAATCAAAAAGATGGAGATAAAATTATAAAGCATTTGACCATGAATTTTCATAAAACAGACCATATTTCTACAATATGCAGGCCTTATGCTGCATTTAACCCTTCACTTACAAAAGTGATTACTGAACTCCTGCCCAAGAAGTCTACCAATGAATCCAGAATATTTAAATGCCAGACTCTTTTGCCACTTCAGGGGATCAGTTTTCCTAAGCAGAGAGCGATAAAACTGTTGATAAGTCAGTTTTGTGAGTAACTGAGAATAACTTCACTTGTAAGCACATGCTTGTTGATCCAGTGTCATAACACTTTTACTCTGTACAGTAATTGGTAATGGAACTAAGCACTGCATTATCTGAAAAGTTCAGGTTTAGAGGCAGATTACTTTCTTACATAGTTGTACAAACATTACAGTTAAAAAAACTGACTAAAGGCCATATCCTTTTCATTCATAACCATGAACCAAGAGTAATTGTTATTAAAATAAAAAACACTCCAGGAAAAAAAAAATATTGTTCTCTGATTTAGATATATAAAAGCAATAACCTTAGCTATGGAGGAGAAAAAGTACGAAGCTGGTCTTGCACTGATTTTTGCAGAGCATCTTGCTGTTTCACTGCACATTGTGTTTGGGGAAAGTCACAGGATACATGCTATGTGTTCTAGTTTGTCTCCAGAACATACATTCTATCACTACAGAAAAGAATCCTAAACACATGTAAGATTCAGAGTATTTAATCAGTTCTGTAAGCCAACAATTCAGTTTTTCTGTTGGTAATGTATGCTTTTTTTCTGAAACCATGGATAATCTGATCCACGATCACAGCATTCTCTGTTTTACCTCATACAGAATAATCTGAAGCGTATTTTCAAATTTACTGTCAAAAAATTTGAATGCTAGAATTTTCATCAAGGCTTAAAAAACCACTGGATTTTTTTTAAAAAAAAAAAAAAAAAAGAATCAATTACACAACATCACTGTACTAGCAAGTAAAGTGGGACTAGAAAAACGTTGTTTGATCACAGTCTGAAAAATCTTTTTTTTCTTTTTTCATCCTTTCTCAAATGCCTTTTCTTGTTCCATCATTTTTTTTTATCTAAAGTTCAATGCAGAAAAGAATAAAATGTTCAGGCAGTTTTAGTCTTTTTAAAGCTCCAATAAATTACCAGATCTAAACATGGGAACTGACTTGTGAGAACAGTCTTTATTTAAGTTTCCTTAGAGCTGTTGCGAAGCCTTGCTATAATAATGTGCCAAGATATTGACCTCTACCTTCCTATAATATGTTCAGCCACAACTGGATGAATAGATTCTAGTTGTACTTCAGGTCCTCAATTTTGTTTCAAATGATTTACCCGAAACCATAAACTATGTCTATCATGAAATGGAAGATCCACCCCAGAGGTGAATTTAGGTCATCAGGATATTTTTAAGTTATTAACCTGTCATATAGTGTATGACATAGTATTCCACAGGTTCAGGCCATGTCTCATACAAAGAACAATGACCTTCAACAAGGATAGTATATACAAGTCATACTGATGTGAACCAAATAAAAATTACTTTTGTGTTCAATCATATTCAGGAAAGCTGGACTGATGCCTGAGACAAATTAGAAGAGGAGATACTAGAGTGATCAGCAGGTTGGGTTGCTTGTCTAACAAGAGGTGACAGAAAAGAAACCTGAAAAGTCAAAGATTAACCATCAACAACTGTAGATAAGGAGGTAAGGAAAAAAAAAAAGAAATTAATAGAATTGATACTAACATATACATGAGCCTAAAATATTTAGGCTGGAAATTAAAAGAGAGATTTACCAGATAAATTAGGTTCTAAAAGAGTATTCCAATAGAGGATCTACTCAGAAAAAGTGAACTGGTTTAGTATTGAACCCATAACACTTTGGAAAGCAGTTACTATGATATGGCCTCTTTCAGTACTGGGTAAAAAAAAAAAAAAACAACCCCAAAAGGACAGATAACTGGTCAAAAAGTGGGACTGATTTACAGAAGGAAAAGAAACAAGTTACAGTTTAAGCAACATGCTGGGTTGATTCACAAGATCCTTTCCAATGACTTATTTAATAAACTAGTATTTTTTGTTATTGCTATTGTGCAAGAGCCAAGTAAAAGAATGGTAGAAGGTATGTGAGTAGCAATTAATAACATCAAATATCAATTTGGAGAACAGGGTCAAAGGAAAAAAATGTTTAAAATTCTTATTTTCTTTTAATTTTCATGAATTTGTTGTCAATTATTGAATACATAAAAAGTATATAGAAATATAAAGAAACTTCTGAGATGGGGAAATGTAGTTTGGGATAGCTGAGGGTTTTTTTTTTAAAAAAAAAAACATTTAAGAATCTGTATATCTCAGCTATACAAAGGAAAGTCTGAAATATGGACATGTGCTAAGCAAAATCAAAAATCAGAAACTAATTCTCAGTCAAACCCAAAATCTCTGAAAATGCAGGAATTTTTGACCTCTCTGTAACATTTAGACACAATATTCTGCTGACCACTTGACCAATATAGAACAATATTATCATTAACATGCAGACCAGCAGCCAAACCCCTCCCTCCACTCCCACATCACACACCAAAGTGCCAGACAACCAGAGGAGGAACAAGTCAAAGCACTCACCTATTGCAGTGGACATGAAGAAGGGAGCAAGCCAGGCAAGGAGACAAGCTATGGGAGAAGGGAGCAGCCAGACCATGAGCCCAGTTATATAGCAGGGACTCAGAGACAGCTTCATGTTCTGATCCTGTCATCTCGAGAATTCTACTTGCCATGAAAAGCCAGGGAGCCCTTCCAATCACCAGAACCCCACATAACACATGCACTGTTATAGACAAGCCTACAAACACCACTGCAAGCACTCAGCTCTTATAGAGGTGGCTTCTTGCCCCACCTCCAAGTTAGTGTGGAAGGGGAGGGCACTTGGTGGTGATCTTCTAATCAGTTCCCACCCAAGGCTGGCCAGACCCTGGGTGAAAACTGGTCAGGAGGGTCTTTCTTGCCTGGTTGTGGACATCATCTATGTGTCAACCCCCATTCAGGGCTGGGGGTTTAAAGCCCAGCACTTCACAAAAGACTCTTTTTTTATTGCTGTTGTCACTTACAGTACCAGCTAACAATATCAAACTAGCCTACTGCTTTAATTTTTCTGCGGTATTTCTCTGACAACCTGTTTATTTCTTATACTCTTACTTTCATCCTGCAGAGTTGGTGTTGATGAAAAACTCATTTTGGTCTAGTAGCTGATGCAAAAGCATAGTTATCAATTACATTCATAACATTATTTACCTTTGACATTATGGCTCTTATTAGACCTGCCCCTTTTACCCACAGGGGCTAATTAGCATTTGCTGCTTCATTGAAGCTGACAACAGAACCCAGTGGCCAGAAGATAAGTGGTGATTTCACTTTAATAATCTTGTTTGTCATGACACTTCTTTTCATGTGCTGGGAACCCAGTGGCCAGAAGATAAGTGATTTCACTTTAATAATCTTGTTTGTCATGACACTTCTTTTCATGTGCTGAATAATTTGCTTACTCAGCTAGTTGCTTTAGAAGATTTCATGTAATTTTCACTATATTGAAAGAAGTACTCCCATCTTTGGCGTAAAATCAGCAAAACATTTTAAAAGGTAGCTATTAATTTTCCGTATTTAGATCTAGGTGGACTAAAATAGAGAAAAATAACTAATATTCTAAAATAATCAGCAAATTAATATTATGTTCTGTTCTGGGTTGTCATAGTTTCTAGCATGCAATACTCACGCATCTACAAAGTTATTTAATAATGTCCATGGATCCTACCTAGTAGAACTACTTCTCTATCAGTATTAGCACAATAAACTGCCTGATTTTTATGGTAATGTTTCTGGTTGCCAAAATCCTGCCTTTCTAGTTTCCTTAAGTTGATTTCACTCCCCTGTATTCAGTTCAAGAATTAAATCCTGCTTGTTTTACTTAAGAATTTAATTTAGTTCTAATTGTGAAGTATAAAGGAACTAGCAGGTGCCTCCCTTCCTCCCCCTCAGTGAAGTTCCATAGATGCTGTTGAAGGCTTCTAGAAAATGTTTTTGCTATACCTAGCCATCAAATCTGTAAATTAATGTAGAGTGATTGATCCAAATTTAAAAGTTTTCTTTGTCATGGTTAAAGTGCATTGAGCGCTTGTAAAATTTTTTTGGAAGCAACTGTTATATACTGTCTTGTAGAGTGTCTTGTCTTCACTCAGCCTCAGTGAATCTACATTTATATCTTTTAGTTTTGTATTTGTTTATATCTTTCCTTAAGCTGGTTTCAGACTTTTAAATTTATTATTGTTTCTTAATCAAGACTTCTAAACATTCAAATTGTTTTTTAATATCTGCTTCTATTTAAGGGATTTTTTTTAAATTCCAAGTCCACTGGGTACTTTGTGTTTACCTTCTTCAGATTCTGAGGACAGCAGTATTATTTTTCCTTTTTTAGTTTTTGGATCCCTAATACTGGGGACTTGGAGACAAAATTTCAGACATATTTGCATACCCACAAATCTTTTAAAATATCTTTCCAAATTGATATAAAATGTTAAAAATGTTCACCTTACTATGTGTGTTTGCCAACAATATTAGAAAGAATTGATTTATGTGGCATAACTAATATACATATATAATGAGCACATTGCATTTATGGACTGTTATGACAGCACTGAGTTCAGAAGCAAAGCATTTTCAGTGGACAGAACACCACTGCATATTTAAGGAGGGGACTAGGGAGAATATTTGTTGAAAGTTATTTTTTTTTCCTTTTTAAAGTTGTCTGTATAGATCAATTTTACTGTTTCTTCTCCTTTGACAATGTTTCACAGGGAATGAATCCCTGTAGTCTTATTGCATGCATAGTCCAATTTTTAGGATATAATCTGTCTTAATAGGACAAAAGTCTTGCTGGACAAAAAGGTAGACAAAGCAGGTTCTCAACATCAAATAGCAAGTTTCTCCATGGATGGTAGTTAAGACCCTAGATTGAGACAAATATTCCAGAAAACAGTGGTGTTCAAATCTGCAAGGGGAGACAGAGCAGAACCAAGAAAGACCTTCACTGAAACATTGCTGATTTTAATCAACTAAGAATCTTGCTTTCTGTATTTATTGGGCCCAATCCAGCAGTATTACATTCTCTGAGGAAGTAAATACTTGGAAGAGAAACAAATGTACTCTAATGAAAGCATGTTACAAAAGAACCTCCACTTTTGCATTCTGCAGCTACTTTTGGTTATAAAATCTCAAAATGGATTGGAAAAGAAAGGAGGCCTATATATAAAAAAAATAAATGTGCATAATAGAAAAAAAAAAAATCATGTTACTAGTTTCAATTTAAGAAAAAAGTTATTTCAAAGTTTCCAGCAATACTTTGTACTTTAGTTTTACAAACAAGATTTTTTAGTTTTGATTTAAAGAAGTGATGAGTTCAAAAACTTACTCAGTTTCTGCTAGTGGGCCTGAACATGGTTCAGTTATTTTAATTTAGTCAGTTTAGTCAGCACCATTTAGCTTTGCCTTAAAACTTCAAGAAATACGAGGGCTCTTACTTTTTTCCCCCCACTTCTGTCTTAATGTACCTGATACTTTGGAAAACTTAACACCTGCCACTTTTAAAAGGACCTTTCCCTCAACAGGTAAAAATGATGAGAAAGACAATGAGGTAGCTGGTCATCAATTAAATGAAAGGCTGCAATGTCAGTACATTCAAAGTATCTCAGAAAGACTTGCAAACTAAAGGAAACACTAAAAAAATCATATAGCCATGTAACTAGTGATGTTATAGTACATGTTTACAGCAGAGCTAGAATGATCTCATGCCTAGTTACCATCAACAAAGTATGAACTTCTTCCATCTACTGCCCTGTCCCCTGTTTGTAATTTCATTGTGCTGAAATGCATGTTCGTTTGGTAAGCAAGTTCTGGGAGCTGAGACCAGATACTTTTTTTCTACAGGCTTAGTCCTCGGCCATTGTAGCGGTATTGTGAAAATACCAGTGGGAAGGGGAGGCTGAGGGACCAAGTGATTAATTAGGAGAGATTGGATCAAGTGCAGAAGTGGTGTGCAGATTAAGCCCTTTTCTTCTTAAATGTACTTAGAGTCTTCATACTCATAAAAATACTACACAGACTATCAATTTTATCAGCTTTAGCTTAGAAAAGACTAATCCAAACAAAGAGGCAGATAAGGCATACAGCTTTTCCCATGGATACATGCATTTATGCACATGTGTATACTGTATTTTCCTTATTAATAACTTTTTGTTAGTATAACATTACTTGGTTGGCTGGTTTGTTTTTTGCCCTTCAATTTATAATGGATAATGAAAGCTCTTAATATGTCTGAAGACTGAATGACATACAGTCCTTGCTTCTATTTATTTCAAAAAGATGATGAAATCAGTATTCAGCATTAATTCTGCCCTGGCTTGAAAAAACATAACTCTCATAAAGAAGGCACAAGAAACATATATTCCATTGACTATGTCTATGGAGGAGCTTTGTACCTCCTTCTACATATACAGGCAGATGAAGGGTGCTTTATTCTGCTGCTTCAGAGCAGAAGGAGCTCAGAGCAAGCTCTCAGCTTTTGTGCTTGTAAGAAGCATGGAAGCACTGGCATATAAGAAAAGAAGACTGTGGGAGTTCAGAAATATAGTATGATTATATAAGCAGGTCTGAAGTGCTGAATCTTTTGAAATTTATCTGGATACAAAACAAATCTTTACCTTAATTGATGATTCCTCTTGAGAGGACCAATACATTGTTAAAACAACAGAAAATCAGCGGAGCAGAAATACAACTTGGGAGAGAATAATAAGTGAGAATGAATGTTAAAACTCTTCTTCTGTTTTATGCTATTTCATTTGTACAATACAATGATATAAGAGAGACTGAATCAGCCTGTAATTCTCTGTGCTTAAGATTTATATGCAGCACTTGAAACTACTGCTTCACTTGTCAAGTTTCCCCACTACATCCTGAATATTTTTAAACTGTAGGAGAAGAACACTGCAGTTTGTCTGCTAAACTGCAAATGTGGGTAAAGTGTGTGAGATTATTAACAGATCTTTTGCTCTAAAGTTTTAAAGGGCCTAGAAAAAAATGAAGATACCTTGAATATCTCTAAATTTGATTTCAGAGTGCATGAAAAAACAGCTAGCACCAGAAGAGCGACACAAAGAAAAGAAGGTGCAAATTTAAGCTCTTATACATTCAGGCATGTTTTCTCATAGCAGAATGTCTAGTTATAGAACAATTTGGATTACCATCATGTGCTTTGCTCCATATCTTTGTTGTTCACAACTTAGGCATACCTTAAACTACAGAAGTAGTGCAACAGGATGCTCTAACACATAGAGGACAATTAAAACTGCGTGGTTGGCATGGTTCATTAATGAGCTTTTGCTGAAAATAGATATATTAAATAACTCTAGAGAACAACCAACCAAAAAAGGAGCTGTGCAAAACATTTATTCCAAAACTCTGTCAAATCAGTCTCACTTGGTCTAGAATGATACAAGTCCTGTCGTTACTGACACCCAAACCCCAGGATTGCTGTAACTCAACCTCTGCCATTGAGGGTCACGCAGACGCTGACTCCAGCATGGAAGATGCTGCAAATGGTGTTTATTGCGTTGTTTTAATTGCTTATATATGTTAAGCCACACCCACAAGGCCCCTCGTGGGCGGTCTGAGCTTTCCGTTACATCGCGAGATCTTCCGAACACTGATCCCTGCCTAGGGCGGGCTCTGCTCACCACAACAAAGTCCAAGCTGGCCTACAACTCCAATATGCCATCACAGAAGAGATGATTCTGGTTCAGCATATCTCTTTGAGGATTATGCTGCTGAGTACTCACCTCATATATATTTCATATCCATGTGCATTTTTTGAGTCTGTTTCTACTAACATCTGTGCTTCTTTCTCATCTCCATAGTACCTCTATACATAATAATACAAAATACTGTATTTACTTTAATAACCCACAGCTAAAGTGTAAACCAATTTACTCCCATTTATATTTGAAGTAAAGTTTTTTTTTCCTTTACGAGATAGCTTGCTCTTTAGTAAATAAAAACCTGAACTTTTAAGTGGTGACAGAAGTGTCTAGCCTTATTAAATAAAGATAACTAATTGAAACATGTATATCAACATCTTTCAACAGTTCCTCCATCTCTTATTTATTTTTAGTTTTACTTAGTCTGCAATGTACATTTGGCACAAAAAGGCCACTCTTTGCACTATTAAGCAAATCTTCATGTTCTTCATTGTAATAAATTTTCTTAACTGTTCTATACATCTGTCCAATGGAAGATTCACCAGAAACTGATTTTTCTTCTGTCGAGTCCCTTTTGTAAATACCTTAGATATTGCCAGAAATACTTCAGGATTGTTCCCTTATAAATAATTAAGAAAACTATTCACCTTCTTCAGAAATCAGCAGCAGGTTTTCCATAAAAAATAATGTTATTGATTATTGGTTTAAATACATATTTTATATTAATGGGAAAATGTCCCTGTAGCTCACCAAGGACAAACTGTATTAGTAACTGAGGACAATATGGACACAGATATGTTACCTCAGTTCTGCTAAACTCTTCTGAGCAGAGCCAACAGGCAAGGGCCATTTGCCACTCTGTTTCCCTTTTCCCAATTTTGATTTGGGGTCAACCATAAGCTAAGGGACCTTGGTCAACAAGCAGTTTGGATGTCAGCAACCTCTATGGGTGGCAGGGTACACAGATATGGTGTACTCTCTAGGATAAAAGCAAGGGAAGGGTTGCTGGCCTATTTTAGTTGTCTGTTAAAACATGTCATTAGCAAGTGGAAAGGTAACAACAAATCAACCATACTGTAGCTGGTGTACAGAATTCCTCAGATCCCTTTAAAATATTTTTTTTTGTGTTTCTATTTTAGGTAATGTAACTAGGTCAATAAAGTGGTTACTGCAGGAGTGCCTTGGTTATATGCTATGGATGGATTACAAAAAGGAAAATATTCTTTTAAAATTTGTATAAAAAAGAAAGTTATAATATAACAGCTTGTCTCTCCAAAACTGATTTATTTGTAATGTTCTTGAAGGATTGCCAAGATTTAAATTGAACTTATGAATCTGATTTCGGTTTGCAGAATATGGAACTAGCCAATGCAATCCTGTGGGAATTACAAAAGAAAAAGCTTAGGACCTATTCACTCAGTCCACACAGAATGCAGCAGCAGCTTCTCCAAGGAAACTGTCCCCGGAAAGCACCAGTGAACAGGAATGCAGGCAGCAAGGCACGTAGTAACTCATGTGGCAGCGCACATGGGAGGGGCCCGCATCTGCTTGTAGCTCCACATGCCAGGGAAGTGCACCAGGCAGCTGCCAAAATGGTGGGCACTCACCTAAGAACCAAGACCAAGTCAGTAATTGCAAAAGGTGTGCATAGGTAGACAATCTGTTACATCAGGTGGCCGAATTGCAAGAATCAGTTACAAAGCTATGCAGCATCAGAGGAGCTGAAGTAGAGACAAATGGTTTCAAAACTGTATTCTGATAGCAGACACCACTGACAAAGAGACACCGTGGACTCGGGTTACCTAAAATAGCAGGACTATACATCATCCTCAACTATCTAACATCACTACCAAAAACAGATATGAAGCTTTAATACCTACACACACCCATGAGCAAGCATTACATGGAGGAATTCCACCAGCAGCACACAATGGTTATCATAAAAACAAATGACATGTGCTCATAGCAGGAGACTCTGTTAAAAGACACTGAGACACATCTGCTGATCTGGCAGAGACTTGTGAGAGGTTTGCTGCCTCCCAGGAGCTAAGATCCAAGACACTGCGGAGAGGGTGCCACAACTTGCCAAGAGCACTGACTACTACTCACTGTTATTCTTCCCTGTGGGCATGAATGACACTGCAAGACAGAAAAGGAGTAGGATGAAGAAAGACTATAATGCAAGCAAAAAATGTTGGTGCCTAAGTTATCTTTACCTCCATTTTGTGAGTTAGAGGAAAAGGGTCAGCCAGATATAGACAAGTAATGAATATTAATTCCTGGCTCTGTGGCTGGTGCCATTAGCCTGCTAGGTTGGAGTGGAATACACTTGCCTCAAAGACGCAAGAGTATCATTTGCATTAGGCTGGCCAACTTCATCAGGAGGGCTTTAAACTGAAGGATTCACGGCATGGGGTACAAAATGGTAATGCTCATGCCATTGTATACAACTGGGCAACATGCCAGGCCAAATAGAGCAGTGACAAATGTTCCTTAGCTGCCTACCAAGATGAAAGCCAGAAGGTCAACCACCTCAAGGCTGGGTATTCCTCTTACTACCCTACAGAGAGACCTTCTTGCTCTATTAAGTCTCTGAAATACCTGTATACCAACACATGCAGCATGGGGAGTAAACAGGAAGAACTAGAGATCTGGGTACAGTCACAAGGCCACAATCCCATTGCAGTTAAGGAGACATGGGATAGCTCACATGACTCCTTAATGCTGTCATGGCTGACTATGTGTTTTTTAGGAAAGACAGACCAGCAAGTAGAGGTGGTGGAGTTGTTCTTTATGTGAAAGAGCAACTGGAACGTACTGAGCTTTACCTAGGTGGGAATGAAGAATATGTTGAAAGGTTATGGGGAAGAACTAAGGGGCAGACTAATATGGGAGACACTGCTATGGGCGTTTGCTATAGGCCACCAGACCCGTAAGAGTCAGACAATGAGACCTTCTACAGACAGCTAGAAGTAGCCTCAAGATCACATACCCTGGTGCTCATGGGTCACTTCAGTTACCCTGATATTTGCTTGAAAGGCCACACAGCCGGACACACACAGTCCAGGAGGTTCCTGCACTGCATGGGTGATAACTTCCTGATGCAGGTGGTACAGGAGACAGCAAGGAGAGCTTTGCTGCTGGATCTTGTACTAACAAACAAAGAAGGCCTGGTTGAGGATGCAAAGGCTGCAGGCAGCCTTGGCTGGGATGACCATGAGATGGTGGAATTCAGTATTAAATGAGGAAGGAGAAGGACAATAAGTAGGATTGCAACTCTAGACTTCAGGAGAGCTAACTTCAGCTTCTTCAAAGACCTACTTGGAGGAATCCCATGGGCTAGGAATCTGTGAGGTAGGGAGGACAAAGAAAGCTGTTTAACATGCAAGCACCACTTTATCTAAGCTCAAGACTGGTGCATTCCTTTGAGTAAAAAATCAAGTAGAAGAGGAAGGATACCTGCATGGATGAGCAAGGAGCTACTGGAAAAAACTTATATGGAAGAAAGAAGTGTACGTTATGTAGAAAAAGAGACTGGTCAGTTGGAGGGATTATAGGAGTGTTGTCATGGTATGTAGGGGTGCAATAAGGCATGTACAGGAACTCTTGGAATTAAAGCTGGCCAAGGATCTATAACTCAAGTAGAAGAGGAAGAATACCTGCATGGATGAGCAAGGAGCTACTGGAAAAAACTTATATGGAAGAAAGAAGTGTACGTTATGTAGAAAAAGAGACTGGTCAGTTGGAGGGATTATAGGAGTGTTGTCATGGTATGTAGGGGTGCAATAAGGCATGTACAGGAACTCTTGGAATTAAAGCTGGCCAAGGATCTATAAGAAAAGAAGAAGGGCTTCTTCAAGTGCTTCAGTAGCAGAAGGAACACCAGGGAAAATGTGGGCCCACTGCTGAATGAGATGGGAGCCCTGCTGACAGAGGATACAGAAAAGGCAGAATTACTGAATGCCTTCTTTGCTTCAGTCTTTACTGCTAAGATGAGCCCTCAGGAATCCCAGTCCCTGGAGGTAAGAGAGACAGTCTGGAGGAAGGAAGACACTACTCTGGTTGATGAGGTTTGGGTCAGAGATCATTTAAGCAAACTGAACACTCACAAATCCATGAGCTCTGATGCGATCCAGCCACGAGTGCTGAGGAATGTGGTGGATGTTGTTGCTATGTGCAGTGGTTCAGCCCCAGGTGGGAGCCAGGCACCACTCGGCCGCTCGCTCACCTCCCACAACCCACACAGGAGGGAGAAAAGGGAGAAAAATATAAACCCCCGTGGGCTTAGATAAGGAGAATTTATTACAGGAACACAGAAGGAACAGCAAACAACAGCAGTAACAGAAAACTTCTCTGTTTGGGCGATGGAGTCCTGGAACAGTCTGCCCACAGAGATTGGGGAGTCTCCTTCTCTGGAGAATTTCAAAACCCATCTGGGTGTGTTCCTGTGTAACATGCTCTAGGTGAACCTGCTTGAGCAGAGGGGTTGGGCTAGATGATCTCCAGAGGTCCTTTCCAACCCCTGACATTCTGTGATTCTGTGATTCATTAATAAAAAAAAATGTTCCGAGCTATGTTTGTTTTGTGCAAGTTAAAAATGAAGTTAATGAAAATACTTGGTAGCATTTTGTCTATTTTTTGTCTGTTGCACCTTAATTATACTGAACTTTAAGAGATTAGGAAAGAAAGGAAATATTAATTCATTACCTAACATTTTAATAGAAAGCCTATATTTCCAATAATCCACATTCTTTCAGAATTGTAAGCTTCATGCTCAGTGATGCTATTGCACAAGGGGACATCCTTTACTTACAAATTCTCAGGACTCACCCCTGCCGTTAGGCTAATGATGCTGAGGGCTAATAGCCTTTCTCTGCTCTCTTCCCTGCTGTGTCTGACCTCATGCAGTCCCATCACCAGAACATAAGGGGAGGAGCACCATGCGACAGCAAAGCTATGGTTTATCTTACTGCTGGAGTAACTAAAAGCTATGCCTAATTGAATGGCCCCCCACTATGGTGATTATGGATGTGGAAGATATTTTTGCAAATTTTACTCTCTTTCAGTAAACTCTGCCACTTTGTGGCTTGCAAATTTTGTCTGTTCTCTCATTTAGGGCTTTGGTGGGCTCTGGAGTAATGACGAGGGGGGAGAGAAATGTGAGATTTCTCCCACAGAAAAGCCTTCAACAATAAACATTTGCAATACATTTGGGAACACTGCATTTTCAGAACTGCAAAGGAGATCGCTTATATATCCTGAGGGAATGCACCTGGAGAGTTTAAAAGAAATTTTAACTCTACTCTAGAATTCAGTATGTCCACACTATGCAGGTCTAGAGGAAGATTTATATGTAAAATCTCATTCATTGTACTGTTTCCTGGATTTTTAAAATTGCTGCTGTAGATAAATAAGTATAACAGCTGTTTGCTTCCTACTGTTTTTTATATATACACATCAACATCAGTTCCATAGTTGTGAACATCTGGACTAGGACAGACTCTTACTAACACGGGCAGTAGTTTCCTTTCAGTCTCAGTGCTTGAGTTTATGTGAAACATGAGAGGACATGGGTGGAAGACAGAGAGGGATAACACAGTTGAGCTGCATCCCAGGATAAATTCACAATGTAGCTGAGGTGTACACAAAATACCAGTGCTTGGAAAAATATTCTATGGCCCACTGTACAGTCTTAACACAGTGGGCCACTACACTTTAACATAAAACAGTCAAGTGTGGCCATCTACCACTTGTTCTAGTTTTCAGGACATATTGGAAAAAAGTTCCTGATTTATCGCCAGATATCGCATGATATAGTCGTGCTATGTATGACCACAATTTTCAACTTTATTTGTTATAAAACTAGTTACTACCTCAAAAGTTCATGATTTATTGCCAGAAACTAAAGATATAGTTGTGCTATGTATGACCACAATCTTCAACTTCATTTGTTATAAAACTAGTTACTACCTCTTGTGAGACAATCCTAGTTAATTAAAGGAATTTTCCTATCAAAGAAAACAAAAAAAGGAATGAATATGTCCACATTCAAAAGAAAGGAGAAAGATCCTAGGCAAAGATATCTTCTTGAGTTCCAATTATGTCTTCTGTTTTGTAGATACACCTTCAGTAAAGCCAAGGCAAAGGTACTTAGAAAGTTCAAATGAAAAACTTTTGCCAGATTAGAAAGTGTATTTCTGTGAAAAATATTTGTAGGACAAAGTAATATTTTTCAACAATAAAATATAGAAGAAAACATCAAACTTTCCAGTTTGAATATTGGTTGAAAATTTCTCTCATAAAAAATGTTGAAAAAAGCAGCTAAGAGAATCATGCTGCTGCCTTCCACAGACATGCTAGGAATAATTGTATGACTAAACCTATTTGCTAAATTTAACAATGTAATGGGTAAAAAAAAAAATGAAGAACAATTTTCTGTGGAATAAGAAAACCGTATTGTTGATTAGTGGCAATAATTTTCCTGAATTTTTTTGTTTAGTTTGATACGTTCTCCTCTAAGTCTATTTAAAATTAACATTACAGCTATTTCAAAACAACACTGTAAGAAAGTTTTTAATGTGAAGGGAAATTATTTCTTCATCTTCTTTTCAGAAAAGTATAGAAAAGAATTGCTCAAACCAAAACTAAATAAAGAGTACACACACACAAGAAAAGGTTAAAGATTCATTACAGACTGAGATCACAAATGGAAAATTAAAGCCTGGAAAAGTTATAGTTTTTCAGAGTTATATATAGTTATAAGTTAATATTGAAAAAGACTTTTACATGGAAGTGGTTATACAACAATAGCTCAACACTACTGCTATTTATATAGTCATCTATGACATTAACATTTACATTTACTTCCACATTTAAATTAATATGCTTTGAGAACATAGAATTAATTCAACATTTAGAATTCCCTCAATACAGGAATCACAGCTATGAAACAATGGAGTCAGAAGATGGTATTTTTTTAATCCTTAAAACCAAAATATCTGAAAGAAAAAGTGAAAGCAAAAGAAAGAAACAGACCAAGCAATAGAGGGAAAAAAACAGCTTAAAAATTCTAGTCTGAATTAAAACAATCATAAATGCCTTATGGGGCCAGAATTTCTCCTACATTTTTTCAGCTATTGGTGAATACTTTAAGGCCTGAATTTTCAGGAATGTTCTTGCTATTGAATCACCAAACTAAGCAGACAGATTATCAAAAGACCTCAGCAGGTGATATAAAGTTGAAATTTGTTTTAAATATTCTAGTCTGTCTTTCAATAATTCTATATAAAATTACTAGCCTTAGGTTTAATACAGATGAATTTCACAGCAGGCTTTCCCCTGACCTTAAAGAACACCAGATCATCTTTTCAACAGTAATAACTACCCATATTTGATCGTGTCAAACATTAAATGTGTTGAATTTGTTATTGAAATATAATGTATTCTAGAGTGTAAATATTATTTTGTCACTGTTGCCACTGGCAAACTATTAAATGTGAAATATGTTACATTATTTCCATTTCTATGGGCTTAATGAATAGATGCCTGCTATTCTTAGGTTACTTTTTTCTTATTCAGGTGCTACCAGGACAGAAAAAAATCAACCATCTCTTACCTCCTGAGAAAACACCTTGGAGTTTGATTGAACTATTGTAGCTACTTAATGGTAAACTCTGTAGTACTACAACATATTAATTGGCCTTGAAATCAATGGGCAGGTTCCACTTACACTAGTGCCGTTAACCTCCAAA
This sequence comes from Merops nubicus, assembly GCF_000691845.1. Taxonomy (NCBI): domain Eukaryota; kingdom Metazoa; phylum Chordata; class Aves; order Coraciiformes; family Meropidae; genus Merops; species Merops nubicus. The sequence continues at coordinate 57,415 of NW_008599341.1, forward strand.
ATGCAATAGCTACATTCAGACTCCCTGCTGAAATGGTACATGGCCTTTGCTAACTCCTGAGCATGCCTCGGAGACTTGGAGGCATCACAGATTTGCCTAAGCCAAAACAGTGTCTGAGGCTGTTACATGAATTTAACCTAGTGTGAAACGAGGTTTCAGTGTTGGCCCTGTTCTCTATACACCAGTACAGATACAGCCAATATGTATCAACGTACCTGCACAGAACAACAGTCCCTCTGAACTGAAACATGACATACTACGACATATGATTTCTACCTGTTTTTCCTCTCTCAGCCTCATTGATCTTGGAATTGTATTCCCTACCATTTCTTTATCTTACAATCTTAACATGTCCTGGATAGGCAGCTTTTCCTCTGAAAATTTATTTTTCTACTTCTTTGCTTTCCCTCCCATTTTTGTGAAGAATGGTCACAGCTTTTTTCTTAACTTATTGCAGTATTTTCTCCTCATTAACCTCCAAAAAGCCTCCCATTCCTCTTGAATAACTGTGCAGCTAACAGGCTGCAGATTGTGGTTGAGATACTCTAGGTCATTCCTAATATTTTGATGGATAAGGTATACTTCCTTTTCAAATTTAATTTCTGAGAAAAGATTATATAAACAGAGGAGGAAACAGGAGATTTCTTTCCATATCAATTTTTCTCGATATATCTAAATCAGTGTGATTTAGGAGGCAGCACTCACGGTAAGTTACTCCCTCTCCCTAGGCACTGTGAACCACTGTGACAAATCACTTGATGCAGATTAGCAACATGTGTTGCATCATTCAAGGTGATTAACAGATTTCATTTCGAAACAAAACTTATGAAAATCAACCTGTTTTCCACTTTTTTGCAAAGTTAATTTCTTGTCTTTTGTAGCTCAAAGCACTTGAAATTAATATTGCTGTAGATACAGGTGTTAATAAGATGCTTAAGTATCCATTGTAAAATGAAAACATCCTGTAGCTTCGACGCTTTCTTAGCAAAAAACGACCTTTTTGGGAAAAGAAAGTCCCAGAAAATTATAAACTTTTGAAGCTAATAAATCTTTGGACCATTTAGGGAACACTCTGGGCTCTACGTTTAAGTGTTTGCATCACTTTCCAGCAAAGCACACATCAGAGGTGTGTTTGATTTGGTGAGGATTATGAGGTTTACATGCAGTTTTCAGTATGCACTGAGTAAAGGACAATGGGCTCTGTGTATTGCTGAGTCAAGGTTTTATCTAAGAAAAGGGAATCTACATATTTTTATACATTTTTATATATTTACTATACTTAGCGTGTCTATATGTATACACATGCAGAACCTACGTATTCTCTGTGTGTAAAGAAAATGTTTTATAAATGTATGAATGTATAAATATCTAGTCATATATAGTGTAAGCATACTTCTCTGCTCACATGTACACAATTCAATATACATAAAAAACATACATATGCAAAAAGACACGCACATATATATAAACTTACAGGCACACATCTTCATTTTGCTGTTGCTTGTGATGATTCATTTTTATACTTGACTGAGTTCCTGTTTTCACACATATCAGTGAATTATTATTGGAGATAACTGACATATTTTATCTAGCCATCTATCTACCTCCTCTAGTTCTTTATAATGACTAAGGTCATTTATCTGTTCACTCCTTATACTGCAACTAACAAGCAGGGAACAAGAAAATGGAATATCCCAGTACGCTGTCATAACCATACAATAAAAATTCTGCAAACCACTTATCTGTTAGACAGAATCTTTTATGAATAGTTCATTTGAATCCACAATGATTATTCAAAGTAGATAACTTTTTTTCGGGGGGGTGTGAGGTGGGAGGGGAGTTATGTAAAGTCAGTAGGAGGGGGAACACCCACTGCTGGCTCTGTTCAGACTGAAAGTGGATGTTGTTTGAATAAGTCGTGTCTTTAGAATTAAAGAGGTTTTGTCACTCACCATGTCATTCAGTCTCCTGTCTGCTCCTGCACACTGCATGCATGTACTCCTCTCCCAGTGCAGCAAATCACAGAGCAACAACATTTTTCCAAAATCAAGCACTGATCCCCTTAATCTGAAGTTTTTGTGAGATGGGTTATAAAATAGCTTTGTCTTAATTCCATGTGAGAGAGGATGTCTACAAGCCAGCTTTCAAATTGTTAATATTTTTAGCCTAGAAATAAAACAAATGTGTTCATGTTTCCAAGAAAGTGGCTTCTCTCATTTCATTACAAATGGGATTTTTTTTTCAGACTTTCTAGCTTAGTAGTAGATTTGTTCTGAACAGTGTTGCAGACATCCTTTAAGTGCAAAAAAGATATTTAAAAACATATTAAAAAATTAACTGAGACAACTCTTTATCAATAAATCTATACAATCCTTATAGAAAAAGTTTAGACCTTATTTAATATACCTTGATAGAAAAAAGTTTGTCTATTAAGAAAAAAAAAAATCACTAAACTTTCGAATTTACCCAAACTCTAATGTGCAAAACAGTAATATTCTGAGTTGTGTCAATAAGATGTTGTAATTTTTTTGTTTTGTTTTTGTTTATTATTATTATTGTTGTTGTTTGTTTGTTTGTTTTTATTTTATTTTATTTTTTAAATTTTATTTTGTTTTGTTTTCTCACTTGGAACACATTCACAAGTCTCATAATGCAATGCATACGTCTTGAGATTGCTATTTCAGCTGCAATAATTATTTTTTCTTAAAAAAAAATAGAAAAAGAAAATAAAAACTTCATCACTGAATATTCATGTTAAACCATGCTCTGTTTCTTTTCAAACTTTTGTTTTCTTCTGATATCCTGGGCAGATTTTAGGATCCTCTTGTTACACTGTGCGCTTTTGTGGTACATAATATTTCATTTGTTTTTCCCTAAGAAAGATACAGTGTCTCCACTGTCTCTTGGTGTTTTCATTTTACCATTAAATTGAATTTAACATTAAAGTTTCACTGTTTAAAACATCATTCTTATTTATTATAATTAAAACAAGAATAGTTGGCATGCTCAAGCCATTTACAAAATTTATATGTACATATACAGAACACATCTAATTAGAAAGAAGTTGCACTGAATCTCAAAGAGGCTTAAACAGCACACCCTAATATTCATTCGTGGATTTTCTGTTAACATTGATCTCCCTCAATGCACTAGTAGAAATATATATTTGCAGTTCTATTATTTATAAAATTGTCTTAGGTGCAATAAATAACATTTTATACACTCAGAAACTTCATAAGTTACAATATGTAATATGAGTCTAGAGAAATCTGAGAAAAAAAATGCATAACACAGGAGATTTCCTGACCTAAAAATTGGTTAGGCAGCTATTCTTATAGGGAAAAGGGAAAATGTTTAGTTGGGTTGCTTGCAGTTTGATGAAGGAAGAGCTATTCTGTTTGCATTGACACTCACAGCAATAGTCTCCTCTGTCCAGAACAGAGCAGCATAACTTGAAGAATTAGAAAATCTGAGCTTGACACTGCTTGCATTCCAAAATCTTCTCTTTACCAACTAGGAAAACTTGGTGTGTCCAAAGTGGCCCATTAGGCCACTTTGTATTTTGTAAAAATAGTGCAATGTCAGCAACAGAGGCAAAAAAAAGTCACTGTTGCAGCTCTTAAAATAAAATAGTTTGGGTTTACATGGCAGGTCCATGAATATTCAAAATTTTTCTTGTATGCAACCATAGATCAAGACCTTAGCAGTAGTGCCTTTAAATGCAATCATTGTAACAGCTCATTTCTTCAGTAAAATCTTAGCCAACTAAATTTTCTGATACAATAACTCTACAAACCATAATATAATTCCACATTCCACAGTTCCATTTGAAACAATTTTTGTCATTATTTATGTCATATCTTGTGATATCATTTGGAGGGAAAAAGTGAGAGAGTTTCTCATTTTGCTACAGATTAATCTGAAAACCGAGGGAGGATTAATTTCACTTTGCATAATCAGCTAAAAGTTTAATTTACATTGTCTGTTTAAACCTTCTCTGCAATTATAAAAAGACTGGGTGGATGCTTGGATAGAGGAGGTGACTTCTCCTGAGGAAATGCCTCATTCTCTTTCTTGACCAGGAAGAGTTTATGGCTAACAAGGTCATGTCTGATGGGTCTTGTCTATAGGGA
>NW_008599341.1:61578-65014 GCF_000691845.1 Merops nubicus
TAACTGAAAAAACAAGTAACCTAAGTGACATAATATATCAGACCTTCTTGTCCTTAAAGCACTTAACACCATATCCTAGCCAGGATTAAGAGCGTTTAAGTGTTTTTGAGAAAGCATTCATAGAGCATAGTATCCATAGGAAAAAAGTACTTCAGTGAGCCTTGAGTGTTATAATTATAGTTAGTGCTACCAATAAAATACAACTGTATCAAATAAATGCACAATTAGAAGAACTGTTCATTAAAATAATCTGACAAGAAGAATATACAAATATGTGGTGGGTTGACCTTGGCTGTACGCCAGGTGCTCATGAAGCCACTCTATCACTCTTCTCAGCAGAAGAAGGTAGGAAAAAATAAGATAGGGGAAAAAAAACCCTCACAGTTCAAGATAAAGGCAGTTTAATAAAGCTAAAGCAAGGGTCACGCGTGGAAGCAAAGGAGAACAAAAGATTTTGTTCTATACTTCCCACTACCAGGTGATAGCTGGCCGCTTCCTGGGAAGAAGGGCTTCAGTATACGTAGTGGTTGCTTTGGAAGATAAATGTAAATAACGAATGCCTTCCCTTCCTCCTCCTTTCCCTTAGCTTTTATTGCTAGGTAGACAGCATACGGTATGGAATGTCTCTTTGGGTCAGCTGTCCCTTCCCAAGAGCTTGGCTACTCCCAGCCTACACATGAGGAAGGAATATTGGAGACACAGACTCTATGTTGTGTGACCACTGCTCAGCAGCAGCCAAAACACTGTTATGCTACCAGCACCATTCTAGCTACCAATATAAAGCACAGCACTATCAGGGCTGCTGTGGGGAAAATTAAATCCATCTCAGCCAGACTCAATACAAAATACATCAAGAAGCTTTATAAAAATATTTGAATTTTGAGTATATTTGAAGCTGAAAAACCTACACCTAGGGAGTAAATGCTAAACTTGCAAGAATAAGTTGGTCACCATATTCCATCCCACTGATCTTCTTGTTTGGATAACAGATTACAGCTATTTTTTTCTTGTTGCATAAGAATGCAATATAGAAAATCAAGTTCAATCCTGATTTGTTTATTATTCTCTGTGTAACCTTGAGTTTTATAATTTTATATAAAATTTATTTCTCAGTCTACATGAAGAGCATTCAATCGTGTATCTGTATTGCTAACTAATTTTGAAGCTCCACTGCATAGTGCACATCAAACACAGACATTCTTAACTGAAAGAATGCATAAACATGCAAATATTTTGTTTATTATTGATACTCTTTAGTTGGCAAATTCTTTATTAGGGCTGCAGTCTAGAACGCAACATTTAACAGCTGATTAAGCTTCAGTTATCTTCTTGTCACTGGGGGCTGCCTTCCTTTTCAGGAGCACTTCGCAAACTTTATGACTCCCTTCTGTCATTTCCTGAAACAAAACACTTGCTGACACAGACCATTTTTTCATGTACTTAAGTACACTGTAGATTTTCAGAGTATTTATGTAAAGTCTCCAAACTTCAACTTTATTACCCATTCCCTGTGAGCTTTGTTCTATTTCCTGATATGTGCCATTTCTGGTTTGTTTGGTGTATTTGCCATAGTATGGTTTCACAGATTGCCTCAGCACTGGTTTGGCTATATAATGCAGGCATGAGAGAAAGGTCTAAAGAAACAGTGTTGTATGGCAGTGTTGTTATGGTCCTGCTTATCTGGGAATTTAAAAAAGGGCCAGGCTGGGCTACTGTGGTGGGGAAGGCAAATTTTCCACTGGAACAACCCACATTCCCCCACATCCCCATTTGTGACAAGGGGATGCCACCTGCCAAGGAGCTGCAGGGCAGTGAGCTGGGCAGTGGCAGGGTGTCCTCATGCCTAGTGTAGCCCCCTGGCCTCAGAAGGGGAGTGGAGCAGCTCAGATTGGTGGACCAGGGTCAATCATAGCCTTGCAAGGGCTCATCCACCTGCCATGGCACTCAAGCCCAAGGCCCAGCAAGGACAACATGACAGCAAGAAAGACAACGGCGTGGCTGGGCATGGTGCTGAGGGCTGGAGATAAAATGCAGCCATACTGCAGAAAGGATAGCCCCAGTTGCCAAACCCTGAGGGTGCCAGGGTTGGGGGTCACAGTTTGGGCCTGACATGCTTACACAAGCAATCCAAATCAAATGATCAGCTGTTTATGGGTAGAAAATTACACTTGAAAAAATAACCACTCAACCACTATCTCTCATTCTTAGAGCAAGCTACAAAAGCTTTGGGAAGGTGAGCCTGAGAACTCAAACACATCACTTCTATGGATGCCAAAATAATACGGATTTGTGACATATCATAATCTTTTTCTCACACTTGATCATTCTACTTTTTAATGTCCATATGCTCTGCAGCCTGTCATGTGCAGTATGCTAAAAAAAATCCTGCTCTGTCATAGAATATAAACACCACATCTCTTCACTTATTTAAATCCTCACCACTTCAAATGTAAAACCTACTTTTTAATCTCAATAATGTAACTGATAAACTTCATAAAAATACCAAAATCTGGCATTTAGGTCTGAAGTTTACTGCTTTTCTTTCATACTTGGAGAAACTTTTGCTGTGCCAGAAAACTCATCTATTGTAGTCACTCAATAAAGTATTTCCTTTACCTGTAAATCTTGTCTTGCTTATGTTTATGGAAAGACTCAGGTTTACATTAACATTTGAACCACATTTTCTCTTAATAACTGTATTTTATCTTAATAATATATCAGTATGGATAGTACATAAACATGAATGGAATTTTGTCTCCTGGGAAGAGGAAAGGGAGGCAGCATCCATGATGACTTCAAGATTGCATGAGTTCCATTTTAGAAAGAGTCCTTTTTTTGATGTCTTACAATAAGTCTATGTGATAAGGCATTTCTGAATAGTGTTCCTAACTGTGTTTGAATCATGTAGCCAGCCTTTGATGGAGCTTTTATCCAACAGCTGATAAGCATAGATTAACTTACTGTCTTCTCCTGCAATCTAGAGTATACTCATGAACTCATCAATTGCTTCTGAAAGACAGATAAAGTTGAGTCATCTCTGTTAAACTTAGTGAGATAATCTTCTGCTGACTGCTTGCCCAGCTAGAAAGGATATTATTATTAACAGACATACCAGCAACCAAAGTCCTTCCTCTACTTTTAAATCATACACCAAAGATCCAAGGAAGCCACCACTGGAGGAATTAATAGATCCATGTATTCACTGTCAACACATGACATAGCAATGAAGGGAGTGAGTCAATTCCAAAACCAGGCCATGGGGGAAGGAAGGACCCATGCAATCAGTTCAATCCAAATCACACTGTAACTGCCAGGAGACAGACTCATGATCTTCTTATGCCATCCTGGAAACTCCACTTGCTATGAAGAGTCAGGGAGCGCTTACATCAGCCAAAATCCCCACACAACGCATCCACTGTGTAGACAAACCTCCCAA
>NW_008599342.1:0-9924 GCF_000691845.1 Merops nubicus
GGCCCTCCGGCGGCGGGGCCGGGCAGGACACGGGCACAGCACTGCAGCACTCCTCGCAGGTGGGCCTTGAACGTCACCCCGGCGAAGGCGTAGATGACGGGGTTCAGGCAGCAGTGGATGAAGGAGATGGCCTCTGTCAGCTGCAGGGCCAGGGCTATCCGGTAGCTCGCCTGGCAGTCGTTGATGACGTGCAGGCTCTGCAGGGAGTCCAGGAACAGCGCGACGTTGAAGGGAGTCCAGAAGAGGAAGAAAACAATGACAATGATGAAAATCATCTTGATCGCCTTGATCTTGTTCCGATTTTTGCATTTTTGCAGGTTTCTCAATATCTGGGCGTAGCAGTAAATGAGGATGCTAAGGGGGATCAAGAGGCCTAGGATATTGGCTGCAAACTGAGAAGCAATCTTCCAGGTATTGTCACCGGGGGGGTACGTGAAGACACACTGCACAGACTGCTCCACTTCCAGCTGCTGGTTGAAGGTGATGTTGGGTACAGAAACCAAGCCAGCCACCAGCCACAGGATTAAACTGATAATTATGCCACAAGAGGCTGTCCGGATCCTCATGGCATAGACGGCGTGGACAATGGCTATGTACCTGTCTATGCTCATGAGGGTGATAAAGAAGATACTGCTATAAAAACCTGTGTAATAAATGCCAGCCATTATCTTGCACATAGCGTTGCCAAAAGCCCACTGGTCTGAAGCGTAGTGGGCTTGGAAAGGGAGAGGCACAACGAAGAGGAGATCGGAGGCTGCGAGGGTCAGCAGGCTCGTCAGCCTCTTCCTGGTCAGGAGAACCCAAAGGACCAAGGAGTTTCCCAAAAGGCAGAAGATAAACACCAGGCAGTAAAGGATGGGCAGAAAGAGGGATTTGAACCTGTGGAAGCTGTTTCCTTCGCTGCACGGAGCAGTGTTTTCATCATACCCGTAGTCGTATTCTGTGGTGCTGAGGGACTGGCTCGTGGGATTCATCTCAGATACCTGTGCAGGAAAGAACAAGGGGTAAATGTCTGGCTGTCCTGCCATGGGATGCCCAGGGTGGCTCCTGCCCCCCTCTGTGGCACACTGAGCCTGTGGCTCAGCCTCCAGGCAGAGGGGGACTGTGGAGTGCAGTCTCGGTCTCCTGGGCTGGACAGGAGCAGCCGTACCACCCAAAAGTCTGCACCTGCAGCCAGCCCAGAGCTCCTGTATGTGTGTGAGGGAGAGCACGGGGATGCTCTGTTTCCCCAAAACTGCCTCAGTGCCTGTGTTAGCCCCTCATCATTACAGTGTCAGGGACAAACGCACGCTCTGAATAGCCGTAATGGTGCCAGAGGGCCCAAAACCTGCAGCTGACGGAAGAATCTGGATTTCCTTGTGCTCCCTGGGCTGGGGACGTGTTTTCCCTGCAGTATGAAGACCCTTACAGAAGTCTGGGCTGCAGAAGCCATCAGCTCGGCTCTGCCCAGTGCCAAAACACTGCAGTTCATCCTCCCTGCCTCCTGCCCGGCCTCAGCTTTCCAGCTCAGAGAAAACAAGGGGGTGTTTCCTCTGTCAGTTCTGAAGAGTTACAATGGAGACAGCTTAGAAACAGTGTGATCTGCTCTCCACAAGGCACCCAGCCCGTAGCCACCTCTTGTTTTTTTCCCAGATGTCACCTCACGACCCCTGTAGAAGGCGATCTGGTTTGCAGAGTTCACATTTTAAGGAGTAAAGGTTCTTTTAAAAGACACTAGTTCCAAGGAGTTTGCCTGGTCACTGCTAAGACAGTTGCATGTTTCATGTGCACTGCACCTATGTTATACTTGCGTACAGGTTGATCTCATCTTGAAAGAGCTTCAAAGTCAGAGTTTCCAGGAGGGAAGAATAATTTCTACTAATCTTTGCTATTAAGCTGCATCAGTAATATGAATAACAGTTATTAATTCATTAGAAGTGGAGAACATGCTCTCCTGAGTTAAAAATATATATGAAAAGCGAGAGAATGGTGAAAATTTTCGTACTGATGAGGAAGGAGTCAGAATTCAGCCCTTCTTGCCTGGCTGTGCCACCTTGTGCAGGGCAACAGGAGGACCCTCACGGACAGCCCAGAGGTGCTGGAGGCAGCTGGTCACCCTCTGCTCCACGTAAGGCTGCTGCTCACACCTCATTGCTCATTCAGCAGCAGGTATGGGCAGGAGACTTCTCCTGCTACTGCTTTTGAAGTGTGACCCCAACACTGTGACCGTAAGCACTGCAGCAATGGCTCGTCCTTCAGGGACCCCTGAAATGCAACTCACAGCCTCAACAACCAAAGGTCGAAAAATGTCCAAAAATAATGAGTACTGCTGGTATAGGTCTACAGACAGATAGATGCAGATCTATAGATACAGGTTTGTAGCTATGAAGCATCTGATTCTGGCAACATTCAAAAGTGGGTTTTGACCAGCCACCAGAGATGCGCCGCTGCAGCTTTCAGGTCACCTTCACACCGTTAACACCTTTGACAGCTTCTGACCAGGGCACAGCATTTTTCATTTTCTCTCCTCTTCACATCAGTTGGTACAACAGTCAAACTGAAAAAGCAATGCTCTGGAGGGTGCTGAGAGAGAGCTGCAGATCCCTTCCCTCCACCTGCCCGAGCCAAGCCGTCGCTTTACCAGTAGCACATGAAATGTGGAAGGACTTTACCTCTGGCAGCAGGCAGCCTCTCCTCTCTCAGTTGGCCTTGGTCCCCTTCCCCTTCTACCGTGTCCTTCTCCTCTCTCAGACTTGGGAGCTTCCAAGAGGTTTACTCCATCACCGGTGGAGATGGCTGAGACGGGGCGATACGCACGTGTCAGATGGGCAGCTGCCAGTTACAGAACAGATTTTGAAGCAAATAGAAGATTTTGCATCTGTGGTAAACAGGAAAAGAGGTGCGCAGGCTTACAAACACGTTCTGTGAAACACAGATAGATACAGCTCTTTCTGAAGGCAGAAAAGGTAGCACACCAACAGGTATTCTCCTTCCAGAGCGTTTGCTAAGCCCCCTCCTCACAGCCACCTCCAATTTAAGCAAAAAAAATGAGAAGTTCCATCACAGAGCACACCCTAATAAATCTGCAGCTTTTTACAGAAGCTGATACATAATTTCCAAGCTGCATTATTTTAGTTTTTTGTTTCCTTCAGCTAATATCACCTCGTATGCTGCAGTCTGGTTATGGCCCTCCCCGTTAGTAATGTGTTAGCTTTCTAAGCAAAATCAGAATTCACAGCTACTGATACCGCTTTGCAATCATTTTTAAGTACCTTTTATTCAAGTGGGGATATTTCAGAGCTTCTTTGCTACCTTGGGGTTTATTAAAGTATATGTTAGTGCATTTAGGATACATGGTCGAGAACAAAGTGTTGAAACAAGGACAGGCTTGAATTTTTTTATTTTATTTTATTCAATAACTTTAAATTAGGTTTGGTTTGCATAATACTGTAAACTCTGATGCTCTCTAAGTCAGCCATATGATATACTCTTCATCCATTAATCTCAACATGCCCCATTTTCCTGATTTTGATCTCCCAAGTGTCTCTGCTGCCAGCACAGGCCAGCAAGTACCTTTCCCTGGCCACAGCACCCTCGGGGCATCCCTCACACCCCTCTCCCGCAGGGCAGAGGGACTGGCAAGGGGGACACCAAGCCCTGGTTGCCCAGGGCTGGCAGTCACACGGGAGGTACAGGAGGAGACCCCCCACAGGAGCTGTCTTTTGAGGAATCCTTCCCTGTTCAGTTGTGCTGTTGCCAGCGCAGGGGTGCAGATGTGCCACAGGGCAGAATGCTTCGTTTCTCTTTCTTAGTGGAGGTAACATCTTTGTGTGCCTGAGTACAAAGAGGTGGGTGAGACTTTGTGGCCAGGTGAGACTTTGAGTGATCGGGTTTCCTGTCGTGAAAAAAAAGTATATTTAGGTTGACTGAAATATCTCTGAAAGTGCCGAGCTGCTGGGAGGGGGGATTACCCCCGTTCGAATTAGAGAACACAAAAATGAAGAAGAGCTCTTCATTCTGACAAGTTCCAGACAAAACACTGCCACTTTTCATTTTTAAATGTGCCATTTTCAAATATAGTGGTTTATTTATTAATATCCTCCTCTTCTAACCCTCCTTCCTCAAAACCAGGCAGACTTCAGAGCTTAAAAAAATTTCCAGCAGAACTGACGTGTCTGTTTCGCCGATAGCAGACAGAATGTTAATTGTTCTCTTTTCAGCTTGGTCAGCAAAAGTATTGACCCCCTCCACCACAGGGGAGTTGTATGGCTGTAACAAAGTGCCTGTGTGTGCAGATGTGGGTACAAAAAACCTATCGGGGGGGGCTCTGGCTCTGGCTCCTGCAGCAGATGCTCAGTGCAGAACAAAAAGCCTGTGAGAGTCCTCTAAAACCTGCTGCTGCGTTTGTGCAGGAGGAGCAGCTGGAGGTGGCTGGTGAGGTCTGGGTGGGCTGGCTGTGCCCCCGGCTCGGCTCTGTGCTGGCACTGAAGCCACACGGAGCTTGCACAGCCGCCTGGCTTCCCCCCAGCACCGATCCGTGCCCTGCAGAACTGCCCCACGGCATCTCCGTAACCCGCCCAGCAGCCAGGGGATGCTCTCACTCCCGTTTTATGACGGGGCAATTGCAGGGCAGGAAGATGTGAACAAATGTATCTCCTGCCTGTGGCGTCTGAGAGCAAGGCTCCTCTCCCCCTGTCCCTTATCTGGTGCTTGTCTCTCACCCTCAGGCTCCTTAATTTTAAGCCTCGGCTGTCCCCGGCAGCGCACCCTGCCTCTCAAGGAGCAGCCACACGGCTTTGCCCGAGGGGAAACAGAGAAGGCTGCAAGGGAGACTGAGTTCCAGCAGAGAACTCGGAGCAGACGGGGCTGGCTGGGGCACTGGGAGGTGTCTCCAGGGCAGGGGCAGTGTCCCACTGTTACTCTTGCCCCTCTGTTGCTCAGCCTGCTCCTACAGCCCCTGCTTTCCCCCAGCTTCTCCTTCAACCAGCCCGGTGCTTCTCCAGACTCACTCCCAGTAAATTTGTCTTAGTACTTAATCTAAAACTCTCCTGGTAGGATTTAAGTCAGTGATTTATGCTATCCATGGAGGAACAATTTCTACTTTCTTTTAGCTGCTTTAAAATATTCTAAGATTTTGTTTCCCTTCAATCTTAATAGCTCATATTCCATCATCTTTTTTCTTTTAGGTCATGTTTTCTAACTTGTTCATCATAGACACTGTTCTCCTTTGGTGGCTGCCCAGTTTTCCTTAACCTTTTTTTGCATTGCTGTGCCCAGAGCTAGGAGTAGAGCCCCAGCTGTGGCCTTGGCCTGGCAAAGCGAGCGGGGAGCGTGCCCTGCCCAGGGTAGCTGCCTCCTGCAGCCACCCCCACGGGTGACTCACACTTCTCTCGTGCTGGATGCAGCCCCCAGATCCTCTTCTCCAGAAGCTCTGCCTTCCCCACCCTGTGTTTGTGGTCTCAGCTGACCCTGCCCATGTGCAGAAGCGGGCACATGTCCTTAGTGAACTGCAGCCCATCACTCCCGGGCTCTTCAGTCTGTCAGGGTGGATCTGAGCAGCCATCCTGTCCCCCAGTGTGTTTGCACTCCTTCTAGTACTTCCCAGCAACTGTAATTGCACTGACTGGCACATCATTCCCTCCCTGGCAGAAAGTGATGTTTCCCCACCAGATGATCAGAGCTACCTGTCCCAGCTGGCTCCAGAGCTGGGCACTGGCCACACTGGCTTTCACCCTGCCCCAGCAGCACCCAGTCTGCAGAGAGGACAAGCTCCCTGCCCAGCCAGAGCACAGCTCTGTTCCCAGTGCCCAGCCAGGCACCACCAAGAACCACAGCACACCTGCCTGCCAGCACTCCGGCCTCGCTTCCTTCTCAGGGCTCGTGGGCCCCTCAGGTGTGAAGCTGTGAGCTCCAGCAGTGCCCCTGTGAGGCTGCGCTGCCTCCGGCCAGCCCGGGACCACCGGGGCTGTGGGGAGGGAGATGCCCCCTGCCCACACCGCTCCCGCTGCGGGAGCCTCCCGTGGAGACAGCTCTGGGTGCTTGTCAGGTTGTAAATGGAATAAAGGTTTTCAGCATAGGAGACTGTGCTCCTAAAGCAGGGAAGCTTCTGTGCTTTGACCAGGATGGTGACCTGGGGACTCTGAATTCAAACGTGCGCCCTGCCACTGGAGCAGATCCCCTCAGAGGGGTCGTGTGCCCTCGGTGCCACCTCCGCGGGGCAGGCTGCTCTCAGCACCAGCATCACCCAGGGAACTGATGGGCAGGCTGCTCTCAGCACGCGCATCACCCAGGGAACTGATGGGCAGGCTGCTCTCAGCACCAGCATCACCCAGGGAACTGATGGGCAGGCTGCTCTCAGCACCAGCATCACCCAGGGAACTGATGGGCAGGCTGCTCTCAGCACCAGCATCACCCAGGGAAACTGTGCCATGGGCCCCTCCCACGGGCTCGTCCCACCTGGACCCTGGTGGCCACCATCTCAAAGCTGGCATCTGCACGGCACCAGCCTGTCTTTCATGTCTTCCCCCAGGCCTCTGCCCTCGCTGGGGTTTAAAGAGAGGCTTTGCTGGGGTGTCACACACCTCCCACGCCTCTGTGGTCCAGGAGAAGGTGCAACAAGAGCTTGGCAACGCCGCTGATAAATGTCTGTGAGCCGCTGGTAAACAGGAAGCTGTTGAACAGCTTTATTCTTTCTTGGTTTTTTAGGTTCTTTTGGTCCGGTTTTTGTAGCTGATCTTTTTCGCTTACTTCATATCAGGAAACACATTTTTCTGCCACCTCTTGCAGGAAATGTGCAAGATACAAAAGTGCTGAAAACCTCATGGTTAGCTCAACCCGCTGTACGAGGGATGGTGAGTCAAAGGGCCTGGCAACGAGGGCCTGGCAACGAGGGCATAGCAAAGAGGGCATGGCAGCTGCACTGGCATAAGCTGGCAGCCCACAGGCCAAGCTCACAATGGTGAAAATCAGTTTAAAAGGATTTGGCCGTGCAGAATACACTCAGACACTTTTGTGCTATGATTAGATGTTGCAACCTGGGGGCTTTTCACTGGTCTCAGAAAGAGCTTTCAAACCTTTCTGGTCAAGAGAGCCAGAGGCAAAGCTATCTTACCAGAGCTGCAGCACCAGGCTCTTGGAAACTCAGGCTGAGTGTCAGAGACCCACCATGGAGCCTGCTGTCCAGAGCAGGCCCATCTGCCATCCACAGCATGGCCACCATGCGTGGCACAGCCACCATCCACACCGCTGCAAACAAGCCCTGCCACGCCGAGCCCACGTGCCAGAGCTGGCAGGGGGACAGAAGAGGCCACACGTGCCCATCACCTTGGTGTGGACCCAGCAAGTTGTCTGGACACATCAGGAGCAAGGAGTTTGCTTTATGCATCAACCCTGCTTGTCCCCCCTTTGCTCAGCAGCGAGGAGGATCCCTTGGGCTAACCAGGGTAAAGCAGAGCTCACACTCCCACTGCCTGCACCACCCTCCTCTCCTGTGGGCTGGGGGTGGACATGCACAGCTCAAGAAGAGAAGAGATACTGCCCAAAATGTTCTGGAAAATACCAAATCCACCAAGAAGTTGGGTTGAAGAGGAAGAGAAGGAAGAAAAGGAGGAAGAGTCTTTCCAGTATGCAGACACACGGGGCAGGTTTTCTGCTCATTACCAAACTGCAGTTTCATGTTTTTGTGGTGTTCTGAAAGCACAAGAGGGGCTCTTCTGGATTTCAGATGAGTGGGACAAAACAGATGAATTTTTGCCACTGCAGAAATCCTGCAGTTGAGAATCAAGCCACAATACTTTGAAGAAAAAGCAAGTTCTTGAGTCAGCTTCAAATGGTATTGAATATCCAGTGGCAAAAAGGAACGGTTTGGGTGTTCATGCTTCTTTTACCCAAAGTGCTGCTCTGCTTCCTTCAGCTTTGTTCTGCCAAAATGTGCACAAAGCCAGCGATTCCAAACTCTGAAGGCCCTTCCTGGTATGAGCTGTCCTTGAAGAAGAGTCCAGAGCACAGGGCAGGGCAGGCAGCGCTGGGGAACCTTCACCCCTGGCTTTGCCAAGGGCAGTTGCCACAAGCTGGGACAAAGGGACCTGGTCTTACGAGTACTTGGGACTTTTAAAGGTAAAATGGGTCTGAAGCTGGAACAGGACAACCCCATTTATTCTCACTGAATCTCATTTCACTTTGGGAAGATTAAAACGGGAAAGTTAGACCAGAGATTCTCCAGCATAATGCAACAAAACAGACCCATGGCCCAAGGCAGCAAAGTGAAATCACATCATAAAAAAAAAATGATGCACAACATTTTGGGGTTTTCTTTGCCTTTTGAAATGTGAGTCGGTATTCTGATAAGGCATCAAACAGCAGCTGGCCACATTTACCACAGGAGGTTAACGTTTCACGTGCTTCCCAGTGAGGGACACTACTCAATAATGTGAGTGTGCTCCCAGCACGACTTCATTTATACTCTCAGCAGCACTGAGTTGGTGTACAACACACCTTTTCACTCCCCTGGTGTACAACACAGCTTTTCACTCCCCTGGTGTACAACACACCTTTTCACTCCCCTGGTGTACAACACACCTTTTCACTCCCCTGGTGTACAACACGAGGAGGGAGTGACTGCATAAAGAAATTGCACATTTGTCTCTTGGCTCTCCAGAAACTTGTCAAAAAAAAAAGGCTTGCTGTGTTAAAAACTCAGCCCTGGGAATCCCCTACAAGCCTGACATCCAGACATGCTTTTAATCAAAATCTGAGGTTTAGTACATCATAGGTCTAGGACCCCAAACCATGACCTGAGGGTGCTGGTGGCCAACAAGATCTCACAAATGGCTTTCAGCACTGTGTCAGAAGCTGCATTCACCACCCTCCACCACAATGCCAATCCCAGGGGTGTTTGGTGGTCCTCCAAGAAATTCCTTGGGGAAAAAAAATCATATAGGCTTTTGGGCACGCACGCAACCAACAAAAAACTAACTGAGGGACCTGGAAAGAAGAGGGAGAGGTTGGTCCAGGAAAAACACAGCCATGGGCACAGTCAGCACAAGTCCCCTTTGGGCACGGCTGTGCTGTCCTCACTCTGCCTGCTCTGGCTGAACAGCAACCACACTCAGGAAGAAAAGGCACCCAGGGAACTGCCCTGCGTGGGGAGGAGGGCGTGCTGAGAGAAAATCATGCACTCCTGAAGGGCAGCCAGGGATGCCAGGGCTTACACAGAGGCCCCAGGCGTTTTCAGAGAACCAGCAGGTGAGAAAGGCTGGCACAAAGTGTGAACAGCAGCAGCAGAGCTGAAAGCATCCTCTACACCACTCCCTCAGGGCATGTCCGTGTTTCAGATCCTTTCTCCCCTCCAGCACAGGCACCAGGGATGCGATTCCAAGGGCTGGGAAGCACCACAGAGCTGACAGATGCCCTGGGTCACTGGCACCGTGGGTGCAGAGACACAGGGATCAGCACGGGGGGCAGAAGCAGCCAGCTTTCGGCAGAGCCACTTCCAGGGCAGCACAAAGCAGCTGTGGGAGAAGGAGATGTGCCCCAGCAATCCACTGCTTCCAAAAATGAGAAGGAAAACAACAGGCTGTCCTCAAGCTAACGTGCTGCCCCACCAGCCAGTCCCCTGGTGGTAAAGAGCAGGACTTGGGCAAGTTACAGGTCTAGCTGCAGATGTCCCTCCTCACTGCAGAGGGTTTGGAGGACATGCACTTCTAAAGTCCTTTCCAACCAAAACCATTCTATGATTCTCAGCTTTCCCCAGCCCTGGGTAGGTGAAGCAGATTCCCGTGCCTGCAAACACTACCTGCCTCCAACTCCTCTCTGCTTCAGCCTCCTCCTCCTCCTCCTCCTCAGCGGGCGGCGAGGGCTGTGGCAGGGAGCTCAGGAGGGAGCGGGTTCCAGTGCTGTGGTGCAGGGCAGCAGCTGCTGGCTCTGGGGCTGCAGGGGGGCACGGAT
>NW_008599342.1:9978-21532 GCF_000691845.1 Merops nubicus
CCCCCCTCAGCCAGCAGCCAGAGCCAGTCTGGTTTTCTGGACAGAGCACCTCTGAATGTTTCAGTACAGGAGGGCTGTTGTCTCCCTGACTGCTGCAGCTGTCAGCCAGCTTCTCTGCCTCTGATCATCAGATGGGGGCCTAGAATGCCTACAGAGTTCATGTTACACCATTAAAATGGGTGAAATGCTCCCCGCTGGAGTGGGAAGCACAGTGTGCCTTCCCCAGTCCAGACAACTACCTGTCAGGTGCTGCTTCCCCTTGCACAGCCTCTTGCCCTTTGTCCCATCTACCCCCTGGGGAGCCCTTTCATCTCCCCTGGAGATATGTCCCCCCACCAGACTCCACCCTGATGGCCAAGTCCCCCCATGGTGATGGCAAGGGCCATCCAGTGCAGCACATCAACCACAAACTGCAGACAACAGGCAAAAAGCTGAGACAGGTGATGAACTTGGGTGAAGAAAGTGAAGCAGTGGGAGCACAAGCTCAGGGCACAGTGAGGGGAGACCCAGGGAGCCCACGGGCTGCCAGGACAGGGCAGGATGGACATCATGGCACCGAGAGGGAAGCAGAAAGCAGATGATGAGAATGAACGTCTTGCACGGCCCTTGGCCTTGGCCACGCTTCAGCTGATCTTTCTTTTTTTGTGCCCTGAGGAGCTCCAGCACCTCTTCCTCATCTGCTGCACCGTGCTGACCCCAGGAACCAAGCTCTGCTGCCAGTGTTGCCAGCTGGGCATGGAGCCAGTCTTCTGCAAGTAGCTACTGCCTGACTTTACCTGCTGTCAACCCAGAGCAGGAGCTGCCCCCCAGCACCCGCTTCCCCTTTGTGCAAAGCCTATTTGACTACGAGCCCCAGGTTCCACTTTTGGCATCGCAGCTGCGTGGCTGCCTGGCTCTGCAGAGCTGGCAGCAGGACTCCTGCACACCTTCTGCTCTGCTCCCAGCTCCTCTCAGCTCCCCTTGCACGGCCTGGAATTGCTACTCCACGTCTCTCCAGAAAAGAACAGAAACCTCCCAAAACATCCATGCTTTTTGGCGTTGCCCTGTAGCTCTCCAAAGCTATGTGGACAACGTACTGCGAAGATCAGACCTGCCCACAAGTGGTGCCCACCAGAGGACAAGAGACCTCAGCTAGCCTGTGGTCACCAAGGGTGTAACCAGTGCTGGGAGGAAGCCAAACTCTTCCCATACGCCTTGGACAGGGGCCTTTGTCACACAGCCTTGCAACTCATTCTCAGCAACCCATTCTGCAATCGTGTGTCCTGCCTCCAAAACCCATCCTGTGTCACCATGCCCAGTGTCCTCCCTCAGGGGTCACCCCCCACTGGCGTCACGGGCGGCTCGTGTTGCGGCACACGGCACAACAGGGAGCAGAGGTTACAAAACACTTCGTGGAAGGAGAGGGCCAGGGCTAGGCTTGGGAGGGAAGCACTGGGAAGAGGAAGATGTGCTAAGGCCCAGATTGTCCCCACCCAGACCCTCCCTGCCTGGTTTTATTTTTGTAAAAGTAAGAATATATATTTTTGATCATCATGATGGCTCCAATTCCACTGCAGAATCCCAGTTCCCTCCTGTGTGTTTCTGCTCCCTCTTCATTTTACCCCCTTGCAGCTCAGCAGGACAGAGACCAAGAGGGTCAAATTTGGCCCACTGAGGTGGTTGCTACAAAAGTCACTGGGTGGAATCCAGTGATCTTTCTTCCTGGCCTCATTTTCTCTTCCCATCCCTGCTGCAGATCACTCAGCACCCACCCAGCCTGATGCGAGCAGAGGGCTCTTCAGGTGACTGCATTTCTGAGGCAATGGTGCCAAGTGGGAACCCGGCGAACCTGGGAGCCAGCACATGGCTGTGCTTTATTTACCCCAAAAGTGAGGGACTGGCAGCCTCATGGATTTCATCCTTCTTCTTAACCCACAAGCAGAACTGGCTGCAACCCCAAGGGGTTTTACAGGGTAGGTGATTCATACCTGAGGTTTCAACTTTGAGGTTCTCACTGCAAAACAGTGATTTGCTCAGGGCAGCTTTTATTCTCCTGTCCTCAGCTCCTGCTGGCAGAGCCTGAGGTGTCCCCTGTGTCCTGTGCTCCCCAGCCTCCCAGTCTGGACTGGGATGAGACCCACCGTGGGGTCACGTTGCTCAGTGCTGCGTGAGCTTGGGAATAACGAGTAAAAGAGTGTTCCCAAATCTGATTCCATCCCTGCTTTGTTTAACTGCCCAGGCAGAAACGGAGAGCACAGAGGGGTGAGTGAAACACAGCTGGGTAACAACCCTTGCTGCAATGCCAGTCGTGCTCTGCTGGCTCCTCACGTGTCTCCTGCACAGGCAGGAGCCTCTCTGCCTCCTCGGCACGCGGGGACGGCCGGGGGCACGGCAGCCCTTAGTCAGGTGTGCTTCTTGGTTTCATGCTGACTCCAGAAAAGTGCAGGAAGCAGACAAAAATGTCACACGTGGTAACGCTTTGACTCAGTTTCTAGAAAAGATGAGTAGGGCATTTTGTCCTCAAGCTAGCTTAAAAGCAGGTTTTAGAGAAACCTGTATGTAAATGGTTACGCTGAACCTGATCTAAACGTAGCTTACGTTAATTTAGCCTCCCTTGGTGGGAGGAAGGCAGGAAGCTGACACAGATGGGTATGAATAGGTGTAACCAGGCTTAAACCAAACTCAGATTTCACTTGCTTGGTTTTGTGGTGCTTTGACTCGATCAGCTCATGACCACTTGTTCTGTGTATGGCCAGACAAAGCTTCTGAACTCTTTTTTTTGCAGCAGCAGTTCAAATTCCTGCCTCTGATCCCTGGTGCTAAGGCAGCAAAGGGAGGTGCTCAGTGGCAGCTGGCCAAACGAGGCACTCACTTTAAACCCACCTTCCTCAGCAGTTTGAGCCATGCCACCTGACCTTTGCAGAGACACATCAGAGGCATGAGCACGGGTCTCATCCCACCAGGGGAGTAAGACCCTGCTGGAGGGTCAGCCATGGCCAGCCTGGCAGGTACCACATCCCACCCGTTCTCCTCTGAAAGCCCAACAGGCTGAAACCCTACCCAGAGACCGAACAAGAGCTGCAGAGGCTTCGTGTGGTGATTTCTTCAAGGTGTGGCTTTAGTTTTGGCTGGCTCTCTGCAGCAGAAGTAACCTGCTATTTATTACCTCCCTCCTGTATTTATAGGAGGTTTTTGGGCTTGCTTGCTCTCTCCCTCAGCGATATGGGATTAAAAAGTCTAGTTTTACTAGGAGAGGTCCCTGCCTCTCCAGGCTCGAAGCTTTCTCAGCCCCAGAGTGGAAATGCACTCAAAGCCTTAGCAAACATGTTTTCTCCAAAGTGTTCCTTTGCCATTTGCAGTAGAAAAATATGAACAAAATCAACCTACACACAGGAAAACCACTTCCCATCTCGATAAGTCATATTTCATTTGCTAGGTATCAGAAGATCTCCACGCTCAGCTGCAGAGCACTTCAGGAAAGCCAGAAGAGCCAAAGCTGCCGTGTGCTGTGGATGTGGGCAGAAGTTTCCCCTTCCTTTTTGCCTCTCTTTAAATTTCTTAACTTTCTTTGCGTATCATAAGGATGCATATCCAGGAGGTATAAGCCAGGGTGCAAACTTTGTCATTTCTCCTCTACCATTGTTAAAAACAAACACACATTCCTCCATCAGCACAAAAAAGCAAAATTAGACTCTGTTGCTCAGATACCTACAGGGTCAGTTTCATAAAGAGAATCAAAGCAAAAATACCTAAATATTGTGCTTGTATGGCAGATAAAGGGGTTGATAAAGGTGTAACTGCTGCTCTGGTGAAATCTGTTCACCCCTTTTTCACAGAATCACAGAATAGTTTGGGTTGGAGGGGACCTTGAAGATCGTGCAGTTCCCACACCCCTGCCATGGGCAGGAACACCTTCAGCTAGATTTTTGCCAGTTTCTACATGGTTCCATCACCTGCCTTATGAGGACGTTTAAAAACAACTGTCATTAGTGTTAATGAGCGTCCGGGTGAAAGCCAAGACAGGCCAAAGTCTCAGAGCCTCTGAGAGAGAGAACGTTGAAACCTAGGCATCATATTTTCACATTAGGTGTTTTTTATCAGATAAGATGTGACAAGTGGCTGTCGGTGGGGGAGCTGTGATGATAAAACATGTGCTCTTACCTAAAATTCAAGCAAAACCACAAGGCTCTTGTCCATCAGCCTCAGCAGATGGTGCCTCTCATTTCAGACTCCTCTTTGGAAACGCTGCGAGTGAGTCACTTTGGGAGGAGCTGTGGGTGGACAGCCCAGCGTTCCTCCCACGGAGAGCAAGCTGGGGATGGGGACGCTGAGGCACGAGGGTGCAGGGCCCGACGATGGATCTCCCCCGGGGCCAGGGTGGTCTCCTCCTGCTCGGAGAGGGGGCTGCGCTCCGCAGGGGCGCCAGCGTCCGCCAGACGGGCAGAGGTGAGGGAGTGGAGTCAGCAGCTCCTGCCAGGGTCCAGCCACAGCCCTGCCCCACAGCTGGGGCATTGCCAACGGCCTTTGGGAGATGGGAGGGGGAGGGACATTTAGCAAATAGCTTTAGCTGGAAAATAAGAAGAAAAATAAAAGAAGGGGAAATGTTGCGAAAAGTCGCCTTGCGAGGTTCCAGCCTGGAGACCCAAGGCTTGTCTTCCCTCCAGTTCTGTCCTTCCAGCTCGGCCTTGAAACGATGTTTGTGCTTCGAAAAACTGGAAAACCATCAGGTTTTCATTTCAGGAGTACCTGAGCATGCCCTGCTGCTGAGAGGGCGTCAGTCCAGCTTCACACTGAACCATGTTACCCACGCAGGTGCAGCCGGTGCTTGGAGCCCCTCAGTCCAGGAGGGACTCGGCTGCTGGGGAACACCCCAGGTCCCAGAAACCTCTCAGCCCGCTGGTTTGAAGGCAGCAGGGAGGAGGTGACACAGCAGCACCATGGCCAGCCCCAGGCTGGGGGATGGAGCTTCACACTGGATGGGAGGTGAGTCCTGCAGGGGCCCATCGAGGGAACTGCAGGAAGAGGGAGACAAAAGAAAGATCTTACCCCAGCAGCACTGGTGACCAACACACCACCAGCACCCCAGTTCCCAGCAAGGGCACAAGGGCCCAGACTCCCCTACAGCCCCATGCAAGACCTGCTCACATGTGGCCTCCCAGCAGCTCTGCTCATCTGTAGCTCATGTAGATGTAGATGCACCTGCCTGCTGAGGAGCAGATTATCAGCTAAGGGTCCCTTTGGAAGAGAGCTATGGCTGTCTGGATCCCTCACAAGGGATTTCTTTAGGGTGAGGGCAGGGTTAGCCCTGGTCAATCATGCCACCTATTGCTAACCAGCACCACTGCACCCAGCCAGCAACCTCCCCTCCTCATCTCCTACAATGTGCATACATTATAGATAATGTCCTGCATGGATCCTTCATGTCATCCCTGGATAATCAGCCTGAACTCACATTAACAGTCACAAACGTATTTAAAATCTCTTTTAAGTGAGGAACAATTTGAAGGGCAATGAAGCTGGTGAAGGGCCTAGAGAACAAGTCTTGTGAGGAGTGGCTGAAGCATCTGGGGTTGTTCAGCCTGGAGAAAAGGTGGCTCAGGGGAGACCTTCTGGCTCTTGACAGCTCCCTGACAGGAGGTGGGAGCCAGGTCTGTTCTCCTAAGGACAAGCAATGGGACAAGAGGAAACAGCCTCAAGTTGCTCCAGGGAAGGTTTAGGTTGGACATAGGGAAAAATCTCTTCCCTGAAAAGGTTGCCAAGGCCTGGCCCAGGCTGCCCAGGTGGAGTCCCCACCCCTGGAGGGGTTTCCAAGCCATGGAGATGTGGTGTGAGGGACACGGGGCAGTGGGGACCTGGCAGTGCTGGGGGGTGGTTGGACTTGAAGGTCTTAAAGGTCTTTTCCAACCTAAATGGTCCTTTGATTTTATGAAAAGGGAAGGTGTACAAGGAGGCTGCTTTTTAGATTCTTTGGCCCTTACACAAACTTGGAGACTCGTGCTAACAGCTCCTCATTGCATTACTGCCTTCAGCTTCTTGCCTTTTGGTGTTCTGCCCTTTAATTTGGGGGACAGAGCTGGCCATGCTTCCCAGCTCACAAACTTAATTTTCCTTGAGAGACACAGCAGTGGTTGTTCAACGTGGTTCGAGCATAATATCATTGAGGAAGAAAAATCTCCCTGTGCCAGATGAACCCACCAGGACACACGGCCTGAGCTGCCTTGGAGCTGACGTCGTGCAATCTAGGAGCTAGGGAGCAGTTTTGGGGAAGAACGTGCCAAGCCTCGTTGCACAAAGCATCAACTGCCCTGTCTGCACTCACCACAAGGTCTCCCCGAAGGACAGATGGCCGGAGACGTTACGAAATGTCTCAGGAACTGGAATATTAAGATTTTGTCTCGGTTCGCCCGTGCCTCACGCACAGAGCCCCTGGTGCTGCCTCCTGCTGTGGAATGAGGGCTGCAGCTGGCTTCTTGCTGAAGAATTATCTGGGTGGCCTTGCTGCTGCTGGCCACCTGCTTGCTGACACTTTGGTGTTGAGATGTGTGCACACCCTGCGTGGCAGGGCAGATGGAGATGTGCAGGGGTCTCCTGCAGAGTGCCTCAGCTGCGGGGAGGTGAAGTGCTCCGAGCTGACCTGGAGACAACGGGGATCTTCAGTGTAAGGAGCTGAGGAAGAGACCTGGGGGCGTGGGAGCAAGGCAGGTCTAGCAGGATGCTGGGAACGGCTGGGCTCAGCCCCCGTCTTTCAGCCAGCTGGATTTCAGCCCAAGCCTTGGAAAGGAACAACTGCGCTCGCAGGGGCAGCCAAGGGAGAGGACTTCTCCCCAAAGCCTGCTGAGGGGAGAGGCTGCACCGAGCCTGTCTGCAGGGAGCTGGGTCCCCCCGGTGCCCCCTGCACCACACCCTGGTCAGCCCGAGCAGCCCTGCCTGGGCACAGCAGGGAGAGGGGTCCCCCCTCCAGGCACGGCCGGGCAGACCCAGCCTGTGGGGCTGTGCCTCTGGCCTGCCAGCAGCTGAGCCAGGCCAGGAGGAGCTGCCGGGCTCCGGGGAAGTAGCACAGGAGCCGTTTGGGTTGCCGTCAGTTTTTTCTGGTGCACATTATTAATTACCTCACTGCTAATGTAAACAGTGCTCAGAATGCAACTTCGAGGTGTTTGGTTTGGGTTTTTTTCATT
This sequence comes from Merops nubicus, assembly GCF_000691845.1. Taxonomy (NCBI): domain Eukaryota; kingdom Metazoa; phylum Chordata; class Aves; order Coraciiformes; family Meropidae; genus Merops; species Merops nubicus. The sequence goes on from NW_008599342.1 coordinate 17,133, forward strand.
ATACGTGATTTATTTTGCTTTGGCTCATCAGCAACAGTGTTAGGAAACAGCAGCTGCGTTCTGGAAATGTCCTTGCCCAAGGAAATTCTCCCAGTTCTGTCTTCTCCAGAACACTTTAATTTTGAAAAGCTTTGCTCTCCCTGGTTAGTTCTGTCTGCTCAAAGTCTGACTGAGCTGTAGACTCTTCCCCACCACCATTTGAGATACCTTCAGATTATCATCAGCCTGAGGAAGCCTCAGGCCATTCCTCTCCCCCGTTCTCCCTTGCAATCCCGTTGTTTTAAAAGTGGCCCTGCACCTGACCACCCTGCATTTCTCTCCTTTCTCCAGCTCTGACTTTAGCCTGAAGAACAGCCCCAGCCTTTGGTACTCTCCAGAAACAGACAGGCACCAGGAGCAGTGAGGGTTTCTTGCTGTATATGAGCTGCAAGACTCGAAGGAACAGCAGTGGGCAGAGGTTTCTTTTTAATTCTTTTATTGTTTCTTCTGCCTCTCTAGCATCACCTTCTGAAATGCTGGGGTCTGAACCCCAAGCCCTGAATTAAGGTTGCCATATGGGTGATCCCCAGAGCCCTTCAGCCAGAGGGGTGAGTTTGCCTTAGAGCTTCCCCCCAGGGTGCGGCCGGCCCTGCAGGGAGAGCCCGAAGGGAAATGAGCCCCAGGGGTCCCGCAGGGAGCTGACAAAGGTCAGGGCTCTGCTGGGGGATAAAAGCTGGGACCACTGGCAGGGAGTCAGGAGTGTCTGTCTGTGGAGTGCACTCCACAGAGCTGCCTGGTTCAGGGCAGACCTCCTGACTCTCCTGGAGCTGGGCCCTGGTCTGTTTAGACCTTTGTGAACACGGGTGGATCGGGTGAGAGTCGCCATGTGGGCACCTTTCTCTGCTGTGTTCAGCTGCTGCTCTGGCTGTTTCCCATGCCAGCTGTGGGCACCCTCGGGTCTCTGTTTGTACCACCTGTTGTGGGCTGAGTTACGTCCTTTGTGGGATCATTGGGGGGGGCGTCAATGATGGCCCAGCTGATTGATCTGTTTGTACCCCCAGTGATCATTCATGGAATGTCCTTCTTGTCTACAGTACAGTCTGTGTATTGGTTCATCTTCCTGCTGGTGGTGGTATCATTTTTGTTGGGCCTGGTCATTGGCAGAACACCTTCACCAGCTGCAATGTGGAGTGGTGATTTTGGGGGCCCAGTGTCTCAGGAGGGGGTGGCAGCAGGGAGGGCAGTGGATGCGTGTGCATCTACACACAGAGATACAAGTCCTGTTGTTCTGCAGCATTCTGTTGCCAGCAGAAACTGGCAGATACCTTCTGCTTTAGCAACAAAAATAAGAAGTGGATTTGCTTGGTTTCAACTGCCAACAAACCCAGTTACTAAGAAAACCAAGTGATGCTCTTTCCATGGCCGAGCAGCAGCACTCCTGTTCTCTGTGGAGCAGCTGGGACAGGGACATGTGATGTCACTGCTGCCTGGCCTGTGAGAACCACGCCAGCGTCTGGTGCCTGGTGGGACTGTTGCTGCTAAGGAGACCAGAGCTGGGTGTCACCCATGGAGACCGATGCACTCTGTTTGCAAAAAATACACTTGGAGTCTCTCTTGTCTGCATTGTAGAAACAAACTGACAGTTTCCTCACTCAGAAAACCCAAACAAGATCCAGTTTGCTGTTCCCTCCCAGACAGTTATTATTAGAAAGACTATTTCTTCTCCCCCCGGGAGGCTCACTTGCTCATCCTGTCCTTGCATGAACTACCAGGAACACCACGGCCAGATCTGCCCGGCTGCAGGCAGGGAGCGATGCCCTCCTCTCCTTTGCACCACCCAGCCAAATTAAGGGGCTGGACTGCTCCTTTCCCGTGCCCTTGGAGAGCATGGGGAATACCCAGAGCCGCAGCCATGCCAGCTCAGAGCCTGCTGTGGGCAGCCACAGGCTGGGTGCTGACCACCTCTGCTTCTGTGCCCGCCAGCCAGCCTTTCTGGCCGAGGCTGCTGCTGCCCAGCCGCTGGCACCGCCTCCTTCCCCACCAGCCCTGCTCACCACACAGGCATGAGGGCTCACCAGCACCCACCAGGGCCCTGCAGAACATCTGCCCTCCCCCAGCAGCCTGGCAGGCTGGCAGCAGAGGGGCTGCAGGAGGGACCTGCCACAACGTCCTGCTGATAGCGGGTAACCTCAGCGACGTTCTCGGTTCCTGCTGTCCCTTCTGCCCAGAGGTGTGGTTTGTGAGGAGAGGGAACAGCCAGTTCAAAAGCAGAGGGTAAATGCCAGATTGTTTTTTCCTCAAAAAAGCTCTGGAACAGGGGGAGCTACAGCAAAGCCATGATAAAGGCCCAGAGGGCATGTTTGCAGCTCTTGGGAAAGGAGAAGCTGGAGAGGGAGAGATGAGAACATTCTAACTTATTCTTCCTTGTGAAAACAGGCTTGGCTGCTAATTGCCCCTCCACGGTGACTTTGGATGAGGAGGGATCCTGCTTCAGCAGGGCTGGCACAGTGTGTCTGAAACACATCGTTCTGTGCATGGGAAGCCCCACGAGCTTTAATCCTGAGTGTCTACCTAGGCACCATAAGCTGATCCTGCTCTGGCTGCAGAGATGCTTAGTATGTAAATTTGAACTCGTACCTATGTTTCAGGAGTGGGGGCCAGGCTCTTAATTTGGGAGGTTTCTGCTTCCTTAGACTGGTGTTAGTTATTACAGGGCTGAGAGGCTGGGCTTGGCCATGAGCAGGAGACCCCCAAGGCGCTGGGCTGATGGTGAGAGATCTTCCCTGTGGAACCCCTGGGGCGTGGGTGGAAGCCCTGGTCTCAGAAAATGACCCAAGCTCAAGGGGTTTCCAAAGCAGGTTTTGCTTTGACAGTAGAGTCAGAGTTTCCTGGAGGAGCTGGGCTTCTTGGGGCTCTGCAAAACTGAACTGGGCAAGCCAAGTCCAACTAACTTTTTGCTTCACTCATGTCCTGAAGGAGTTTGCTACCATGTGCAAAGCTCCTCTAAGGCAGACAAAAAATTGTTACACCCACCAGCACAGGCCACACCATCCAGAGTACGTTTGTGCTTTGGGCCTGGTCTACAGCCCAGTCATGACTTCCAGGACTCTGCTGTCCCCTTCCCACATAGGACTCCAAGGGTGTGTTCCGAGGCTGATACTGGTGATATTTAGGGTAGGAGAAACGTTACTCATTGTGTATTAACCTCCTTTAAATAAAAAAGGCTACTCCATAGACCTGTTTGAAAACCTCAAACCCCTTCCTGCCAAAAAAGGTCACATTTGGGATCTTTCTTCTTATGCCAAACTGGAACAAGAGATTTTGTTAAGGAAGCAGCTACCAGATAAATTCCAGTTTAGGGGAACAGAAATTTATCTTCTGACTCAACCTTTGTTGCCTGGGTAGCTGAAGTGCCAACCAGGTTGCAAAGCAGGAGTTTGATAAAGTAAGTCAAAAATGCCCTTGGGGTGGCTGCCATCAGCACGTGCATTCTGGCTGGGGGCTCCTCTTGCTGTATTCCCCTGGTCCTGTCTCACTGCCTCTGCCTGGGGAGGGGGCTGGATGTCACCAGCGAGGGGTGACACAGCTCCTGCCAGTGCCACCCTCTCTGCCTCCTGCACAGGGAGCAGATGCCTCCTCCAGACACCCCCTCGGGTGCTCATTTAAAGAAGAGCTGGGCTGATGAGCAATGTGCATCTCCAGCTGACAGAGGCAGCCTAGCTGAACTTTCAGAGAAAACCAAAATTGATCCAGAGGCTGCTAATAATTGTGCTTGGCCATTTCTGGATGAAAATCCTTTTTTTCCAAGGCAAAGAACAGCACTGTTAGGAAATTGTGGCTTCTGGAAAAGCGGCTGTGTGCGGCCAAGAGATGTGAGTGTTGAACACCTTGCTGGGCACGCTCCACAAGGGCAGGGATGACTTTAAACTGTAGGATGTGGTTTTCCTCTGTTCCTAATTGTCCCGACAACAGAAATTAAGGTAATTTCCATCTTTCAGCCAACTTCTGCTCCCACTTGTACATTACATATAGACTGAAAAGTCATGTGATTTGTATTTCACGTGTGACACTGACGTGTTCTTAGCCTGTTGAGCCAATCACACCGACTTTTTATCTCCTTTGCATAGCTCTTGCCTGGAAATCCATGCACAGCAGTTCGTACTTACAGAGTAGAAAGAGGGGAGGTAAAACACAGTGGAGCAGAACTGCACGAAAGCCTCACCGGGGCTGACCCGCAAAGCCAGCGGGGTGAGCGCCTGGGCAGGGACCTGTCCTGAAGGTGGCAGCGTGGCAGCGGCAGAGGGCACAGCTCGGGGAGGACTGGGCACAGCTCCCGGGGAGGACTGGGCACAGCTCGGGGAGGACTGGGCACAGCTCCCCGGGAGGACTGGGCACAGCTCGGGGAGGACTGCGACCAGCTC
>NW_008599342.1:21852-23130 GCF_000691845.1 Merops nubicus
CACAGCTCGGGGAGGACTGTGCCCCGGGGGCCAGACCTGCTGCTTGCTCATAGCGCTGAACCCCGCACGTCCCTCCCCTCCGAAACCTGCGGCTCCGCCCAAGGGATGGATGGATGCCCCCTGGCTGTGCTGCCTGCGCCGAGCTCTGCTGCTGTCCCCCAGACACAGGCCCCCTGCCCTCCAAAGCAGCACTTCTCCTGGCTGTGGCAGGCACATTCTGCCTTCACTAATCCAAAAGGGAAAATGACACCAGCCAAATTTTGGCCTCAGTTGTAGAGCTTCATTCTTGCCACTGTACTTCCAGAGAAATTGGTAGCAGGCCTTGCACTGCTTCCACCAAACCCGGATGCAGACGTGGTGCTGCAGGTGACCCTTCATCAGGGTGATGTTAATTCACTCTGTGAACTGCTGGGTGGAGCCATTACTAGTTTTTCCATATCTAGTTTTTAGCCTAATTTCATAAACAAATGAGGCTGCTGTGACCTTGCTGCCTTTGTATGTTCACCTGATGGGATGTTGTCTTCCAAGTCCCAGTAACTTTTGATGCTGTTGGACAATTTCAACCAACCATCCAGCTGGGATTAAATTCCCAGCAGCAGACAGGCAGAGTGCAGCAGTGATGACAGGGGTGATGTGAGCTCTGCTCCTGCCCTGTCCTGCAGAATCAGCAGGCCACAGAGGTGCTCAGAGCACCCAGCACATGGATGCTTCCACCACAGCTTGGTGATACTTAGATATCAACCAGCCTCAGGAGGAGAACCCCTAAGAAACATGGTGTCACAACTGTTACACATGGCTTTTCCCATTCGTGGGGCTTACTCTTGTTAACACTGCTACTGCTCTCCTTTTCATGTTTCTGTAATGCTGAACCTTGGTGACAAAGAACCATGTGCTGAACTCTTTAGGAATTTGATACCATTCCAGAAAACCTAAAAAAATAGTAGCAGCTTTGGAAATCTTGCCACCTGGGATATGTATGTTAAAAAACAATGCACCCTCAACCTTCACATGGTAGAAGCTGTTGGAACCAACCACATTGGTTTAGAAATGTCTTTGTTTCTGACTTCTTAAGTGTTTATGATCTTGATTTTGTTTTGAAGGTAAATCTTCAGTATCACAGGATCATAGAATGGCTGGGGTTGGAAAAGACCCCAGAGATCATCTCATCCAACCTCCCTGCCATGGGCAGGGACACCTTTCAACTAGACAAGGTTGCTCAAGGCCTCATCCAGCCTGGCCTTGAACACGTCTGGGGAGGGAGCCCCCACACCCTCTCCT
>NW_008599342.1:23285-29763 GCF_000691845.1 Merops nubicus
CTTTTGCTGAGGAACTTCTTCCTAAGATCTAGTCTTAACTTACTCTCCTCCAGTTTAAAACAATTTCTCCTTGTCCTGTCACTGGACACTCTTGTGACAAGTCCCTCTCCAGCCTTCCTGTAGGTTCCCTTCAGGTATTGGAGGCAGTTCTAAGGTCCCCCTGGAGTCTTCTCTTCTCCAGGCTGAACAATCCCAGTGCCCTCAGCCTGTCCTCACAGCAGAGATGCTCCTGCCCCTGGATCAACTTTGTGGCCTCCTCTGGACTTGTCCCAACAGATCTATGTCCCTTTTGTGGTGGGAACACCAGAACTGGACACAGTATTTGAGGTGGGGTCTCACAAGCGCAGAGTAATGGGGGAGAATCACCTCTTGTACTCTGCTGGCCACACTCCTCTTGCTGCACCCCAGGATGCTGTTGGCCTTTGGGGCTGCATGACCACACTGCTGGCTCATGCTGAGCTTCTCATCAACCAGCACCCCAAGTCCCTCTCTTCAGGGCTGCTCTCACCCAGCTCTGCACCCAGTTTGTAGCTGTGCCTGGGACTGGCCCGAGCCAGGTGCTGGACTTTGCCCTTTGACTTGTTGAACCTCACGCAGTTTGCACTGGCCCATTTCTCCAGCCTGCCCAGGTCCCTCTGGATGGATCCCTGCCCTGCAGTGAGTCCAGCACACCACACAGCTCCGTGTCACCAGCACACTTGCTGAGGTGCACTCAGTGCTGCCGTCCCTGCCGCTGACAAAGATGTTAAGCAGAACCTGACCCAGAACAGACATAGGAGGAAATGATTTGTTTTTCTCACCAAAACAGGACAAATAAGATAGTTTCACTGCTTCTTTTTGCCTCTTAAAACAGAAGCCTCCAGAGCGGGATTTTAGATAGTGGGTTGATTTTCACCAAAATTTGGGTTTGATTGTTGTGGTTCTTCAGGTTGGCTGCTGAAGAACGGCGTGAGGTTTGCACAGGCAGATGGATGATGAGAATTATCCCCTTGAGCCGTTTGACAACTACTCCTACGAATACTCTTTAAATGAAACCAGCAACGTCTGCGAAATGGGTGACTATTTCCTATTTTACATCCATCTGGCTACCGTCCTCTACACGCTGGTGTTTCTGTTCAGCCTGCTAGGAAACTGTCTGGTGCTATGGATCCTGTTCAAGTACGAGAACCTTACCTCTCTAACCAACGTCTTCATCATAGATCTCTGTGTCTCCGATTTGGTCTTCTCCTGCATGCTGCCCTTCTGGGCGGTGGAGCAGTCCTTCGGGTGGGTTTTCGGGGAGTTCCTGTGCAGGGCGTCGAACGCCGTGTTCTCCGTGGGGTACTACAGCGGGGTGTTCTTCCTGAGCGCCCTGACCGCCCTGCGGTACGTGTCCGTGGTCAGCCCCCTCTCCACCCTGCCCTCCCAGACGCGGCGCTGCGGCTTGCTGCTGAGCCTGCTGATCTGGGCTGGCAGCGTCTTAATTGTGGTCCCTGAGGTGATTCACACCACAGTGCAAGAGAACCTGGAAGGGCACAAGATCTGTGATTTTGCCGAGTGGAAATGGAAGAAGGTGGACATTTACCAGAGAAATGTACTCTTCCTGCTCTCCTTCGGGGTTATCCTATTCTGTTATTTCAAGATCCTGATAATCCTGCTCAGAACAAGATCTCGCAGAAAGCACAGAACTGTGAAACTCATCCTGATTATCGTGTTGGCTTTTTTCCTGTGCTGGGCACCCTACAACATCCTCAGCTTCCTCTTTACTTTTCCATCACCCACCTGTCAGTACCTAAAAGACACCAGCCTCGCCTTTTACATCAGCCGGCAGATCGCCTTCTCCCACTGCTGCCTCAACCCTGTGCTCTACGTGCTGGTTGGAGTCAAGTTCAAGAGGCATTTGTTCCGTTTGTGCAGTCAGTGTTCTCCCCACGGCAGCACCCAAGTCTCCAGCCCCAGGATCTGCTCTCAAGACAAATTCCACTACCAAGATGTGTCCGTCTACTGAAGTGAGACCCAACTCCCAGCACGAACCCTGGGTGAACTTTGGCATTTTAAAAGCCATGGATGATTTCTAATTTTTTAGAGAAAGGCACACAAATTTACCATTTGCAAACATGCTGGCATGGAAAGTAATAAAAAAGTCTATTTGCAGTGGGTTGGAGAGCTGAGAATGATGAGAAATGGCTTAATTGGCCTGTAAGTCTTTTTTTTATGGGGTTTTGTACAGTGAGTTGGATTTTTCTGTCATTTATGGTTTCTTTTCAAAGGCAAAAAAAAAGCAACCTGTTTTTCCTTTGGGAGATAAAACCCCAGGTTTTAACATAAATGGTGTTGCATGTTGGCTTCTTACCTGACTTAAAATACTTGGCTAACAATATAAGAATATAATAATAATATCAAAATGATCCCATTCTGACCAGTTTTTACAAGTTACTTATACCTGCTTGTGTCTTGAGCATATTTTCTTACAGCACGTAGAGGAGATGTGCAATATTCCCCAGCTGCACTGCTGCCCACCATAACCAAAGTGGTTCTAATAAACATTCAGAAACTCAGCGGAATGTGACACTGTGACTGTTGTTCTCTGCCTTTGACAGCCACCTATTAGAGTTATGGTGTTTTCAGTTAAAGAAGGAATTGTGAATTTTCATAGGTTAATTTAGCTGGGAAAAGACTTCTGGAGGTTATCCACGCCTCCACCCTGCTCACAGCAGTTGCAGCTTCCCAGTAAGAGAAGGTTGCTCAGGGTGTTGTCTGGTCAAAATCTGAACATCTGCAAGAGCAGGGACTGCACAACTCCTCTGGGTCCCTCTTCCAATGCTTAACAACTCTCACGGGTGATTTATTTTTCCTTCTACATGAACAAAATGTCTTTTGCTGCACCGTGGTGATGCTGCCTCTTCCTTGCCTTCTCTGTGTTCTTGCACTACGATGGAAAAGAGCCATCAGGTCTCCCCTAAATCTTGTTCTTTCTGGGGGCTAAACAAACCCCAGCCAATCTAGTCTCTTCATATGCCATGTGCTCCAGCTCCCTGACCATCTTGGTGGTCCTGCATTGGACTCACTCCAGTCAGTCAATCTCTCTCTTGAACTGAGGGCCCCCAAACCAGACGTGACACTGCAGATGTGACCACATGAACATCAGATAGAGGGGAATAAAGGTTTTCCTCAACCTGATGGCAGTGCAAGCCCACACACATTGGAGGTATGTGCATTGTCAAGAGGAAATATGTTGGTGTAGCTTCCATCGTTGTTGATACACACATGTTATCAAATATCTACATTGCTAAAGCCAGAGGATAAGCCCAGCACAGCTCAGGGGGTGGGCAGCCCCTTCCTTCTGGGAGCTCCAGATGCCTGGAAAACACACACTGCTCTGGGTAAAACATAATGCTCCACGGACCTGGCATCTTTGATTTCACTCAGTCAATCAACTATTATGTGGTCTGAGCAAATGCAGAACTGAGAGAAAGAAATTTGTGAAGTGAAAAAGGAGAAATTAATTGCTTTTGGAAACCACAGCCTATTGGGGAGGGGAGCAGTGTCAGACTGAGTGGTCGCAGTACTACAGCTGCTCTGCAGAGAAGGACCTGGAAGCCCTGGTGGACAACAAGTTAACCATGAGCCAGCAATGGCCCCTCGTGGCCAAGAGGGCCAATGGTCTCCTTAACAAGAGCTTAATCTCCTGAACCTCAGTACACTCTTTACCCACCTGCCACCCATCTGCATGTACACAAAGGACTCCAGCTCATTTTTTAGTTCAAACTAGACAGAGTTTGTGTCCCAGCTCTCCCTTATCGTTGCTGGTTCAGCTGAACCAGCACAGAACCAGCTCAGATTCTTGAGACCTCCTTAGAGATGCAGGGAGTTCTGGGCAGCAGGAGCTCCCAGCCCTGACGTGCTCAGTCTCAGAAGCTGACCTGATATGAGCAGAATACTCTTCCAACCCCTTCCACCACCTTATCTAAATGCCAGACTTGCTTCTAGAGGTTTTCCAGAGCTTTGCTGGTTCTTTTTATGCTGCCTGCTTCCAGCTTTATACCTACTGACAATTATTTGTCCACCTATTCAAAACAGAACGCAAACAAATGCAAAAAAGTGCTTCCAAAGCTTTCTCCCCACAGCCACAGAAAGTCTCTGGTGATGAACAGCAGCCTGTTGTTCAGCCCAGCTACAATGGTATGTTAATCCACGGAGGGTGACCAGGGAAACTGGGAGTTTGCTACTCTCATAAAATGCCTCAAGTGCCTAGTGGAAGCAAAACTCTCCCCAGTTATTATATAACACAGATGAACTCTTTAAATAATTGAAAGAAGAGACATAGCTCATGTGCTGATAATGTCAGATGGATGGAATGACTGCATCCTATGGAGATGTACTCAGAGAGCACTGTGAATGCGGGTTGGACTAGATGACCCTTAAAGCTTCCTCCCAACCCAAACTGTTCTATGATTCTGTCTAATATTCACAGAATCTAAGAGCCACAGGAAAGATTTTTTTTTCTGTTTTTGTGTTGTGGTTTGTTTTTTTTTATTAAAAAAGATCCCACTTCTTTCAGAGGGTTTAGTAAAGACCTGTTTTAGTCACTAAAGCACCAACGTGATGTCAGCATGAGATGATTGATGGCAGTGGATAATTTTGTTTTATGACTGTCACAGGAGAAGAGTCAGAGATCACTCAGATGGATCTGAGCTAGTCATTAGTTTACTGAGTTCTAATCAGTAAATGTAAGCATGTAAAACATTCAGTAAGTACAGATGGCTTAGTGGTCAGTGTTATCTACTACACTAAAAGTTAGTGCCATATATGAAGATCAGAGCTTGCACCTATGATAGGTATCTCAAATGTTACATGCATGCAAAAGGTGTCAGGGTAACAGTCCATCAACTAGTGAAAAGATTTTTCCCAACAAAGCTTCCCTTTGCTGGCATGACTGCCATTGCCTTTCCTAGTAAAACTGACAGCAATTCCCACCCAGCTTATCCTGTTGCTGAAAGTACCTTGTCACTGCATAATTAAAAGGAGGAACAATCCATTCCACGTGATTATTTTTGAGTGAGAAGCAAAACTGCACAAAGAGTTTTTGAAAATATGTTTAAAAAAAAAAAATATTCACTATTTGCAACTGATGGGCTTGGCAGTGCTGGGTTAATGGCTGGGGTCGATGGTCTTAAAGGACTTTTCCAGTCTAAATGATTCTGTGATTCTGTGATGACCCTGAGGTTACTTTTGGAAGACACCCAGTTGTCTAGAGATCAATGGAGAGCAAACATTTGTTGTCAGCAGATGCTCCTGGCCCTGTAGAGCGTGACACAGCAACGTGTGCCCGGAGGAGTCAGCCTGCAGCTTGCTTCCAAAATACCTAAGGCAACCCAGTGCACGTCACGAGTCATGTGCCCACAGCATGCTTAGCCCTACAACCTGCACTTCTGAGGGTATGAAAATGCTCTTGAGCGACTCAAACCCATACATTAGGTGAAGAGTAATCACCAAAAACTTAAGGTCACTCAGTCATCCTTAATTTGAGGATAAAAACCGAGGATGATGGAGACGTGTCGGTGACTATGTTCTACATCTATTTCCTAAAGAGTCTTGAAAATATGACTCTGTGGCCTAATAGCCACCTACGCTGAGGTATGACGCTAACAGAGCCACAAGCATTGTGGCAAGCATTGATGACCATCCGTTTGGTCACAAGTTTTATTTAAAACCATTTATTCACCAAGGCAATGCGGAAAAAAAGGGTGAAGGAACATAGTTTTTAAACACCCTTCAAGTGCAAAACCAGTGTAGCCTATCTCAGACAGTGTGAAAGAAGTGTCTTTTCAGAGAATTATAGTGTTATGGAAGGGTTAAATTTGACAAGAGTGGGAGTAGCTTGCTGGTCAAAGGAGCCTGGTGCTGGGAGAGGGTGTGGGAGTGTTTTAACACTGGGCCCCCAGGGGTGTTCCAGTTTCACACCCGCTTTCTCCCAGTCTCTTACCATACGTGGCCTTTACTAATCCCTACCTGCGTCTCTCAGCTGTGGGTTAGAGGATTCTCCTTTCACCAGCTGACTAGCACAGAAAGGGGAAATCTGCTGCCTGCTGCCTTTATCCAGCCTGGCTTTCCTATTCCTGCAGCTCTCTGTGCAGGGGGCTGGATGAATGCATGTGCAAGCCAGAAAAAGAAAGAAAAACGGGGGGAAAAAACCCATACTCAACTGTGCTAAAGGCAACACTCGGTATGATATTAAAAATTTACACTCTTTGACAGTCGACCTTGCTTGAGGGTACCAAAAACACCTCCCTCCGAGAGGAAACCACCCCAGCCCTGCAGCTGTAGGGGAAAGCGGCGACTTTTCACCACGGGAAGACGTTTAAGCCCCCTGTGTTTTCACCAGTGAAGGCCAGCTAAACCCCCTGTTCTGGCGGCCGGGCCGGGCCGGGAGCACAGCGCAGGGCGGCTGTCTCAGCCACCGCCCCGGGGGTGGGGAGGCACCTCCAGCGGCCTCACG
>NW_008599343.1:0-11146 GCF_000691845.1 Merops nubicus
TCCTGCCCATGGCCACAGACATATCACGTCGGGCTCACCACTTGTTGTTGCCGACACCCGATCCCCGGGATAGCTGCCACCCAACCTCTACTGTTGGGTGCCATCACAGTCACTGGCTTCAATGTGCAGGATGCTGCAAATGGCGTTTATTGCGGCGCTGCAATTGCTTATATATGACAAGCCCCGCCCACAATGCCCCTGGTGGGCAGTCTAAGCTTTCTGTTACATCGCGAGATCTTCCGCACGCCGATCCCTGCCTAGGGCGGGCTCTGCTCACCACAACACTTCAGTCCATCAAGTTGCTCCATGCAACCTGACCTTGAAGACTGCCAGTGGTAGGACATCTACAACTTCTTTGGGCACTTGTTCTGGTGTTTCAACACTCTCACCATAAAAAATTTCTTCCTTAAGTCCAATGTAAATTCACTCTATTTCGGTTTAAAATTGTTGCTCCTTGTCCTGTCACTACAAGCCTTGGTAAAAAGTATTTTTCTTACTTTCTTATAACCCCCCTTTATATAGTGAAAGGCCATCATACATCAAAGTCACCTTAATCTGAACTGTACTGATACATAACTCACAGTCAATGATAGTTGTTTCTCTGGGCTAGCAGGGAAAAAAAAAAAGAATCTCCCAATATCTTTCAAAAGATGTCTATATATGAAAACAGGATGAGGAAAAAACCCAAACCAAACAAAACTCCCCTGTTTTCCATTCTCTTCAATTACTATATGAAGGGAGTGTGATGAGCATGTGTGGGAAAATGTATTTCTGAAGGAATGATGGAATTAGGAGAATTTGATCTACAGCGGCACAGAATGAAAGGTCAAGTAGAGCATGTGCTAGGCTATTTCTAGCTCTTTGTAATGTTACCTAACAAGATTAGAGTGAACATTGCTGATTTTCTGTCTTTCTTTTTCTAGTGCAAGGCTAATGGCTCATTGGAAAGGACTGAGGGAGCAATAGCAGAACTGATAAATGGTTTGGAAGAGTTGTTTTACGATAATAGCTAAGCAGCTTGCAGCTTATTTGTTCACCACCAACTTGTAGGTCAAGGGCAGAAGTATACAATAAAATTAACCATCCCTTTCCAACTGGTTGTGGGAATCTCAGTGCATCCTGTGCAAAAGAGAGAATTCAGAGATGCATGTGTACTAGTTTGTGCAGTAGCATTTTTGGGAAAGGAAGGAAAATATTTAATATGTCTTGCTATGTAAGCTTTTCCCCTGCCTTAATATCACTAGATCTTTACAATCTTTCACTAGTGTAAAATTAGAACCTAGAAGAGGTTCTAAGAAGAAGGTACACAACTAAATAGACAGAAGATATGTACCAGACAGAGAGATGGGTAGTTTTGTCCATCTATGAAGGGGACCGTGTACCATATATATGGCAGGTATTGATCTACCTGCACACTTCTCTATCTATATATATGACATATACATGTATTTAAATATAACGTATATGCATATGCTAGTTATATAAAGAGATAGGTACATATATGCCTATCACAGAATCATTGTATCTACCACAAAATCATAGAATAATTCAAGCTTGAAGGGACCTCAAGAGGTCTACAATCCAAACGCCTAGTAAAAGAGTATCAGTAATAGAATCAGACCAGTTTGCTCAGGGCTTCATCCTAGTGAGCCTTGACAATCTCTAAGGCCAGAGAATGAATGACCTCACTAGACAACCTGTTCCAATGCTTGACTGTCTTCAAGATGACTGGAACAGGCTGCACAGGGAAGCTGTGGATGCTCCATCAATGGAGGTGTTCAAGACCAGATTACATGTGGCCTTGAGTAACCTGGTCTAGTGAGAGGTGTACCTGCCCATGGCTGGGGGATTGGAATTAGGTGATCTTTAAGGTCCCTTCCAACCCAACACGTTCTGTGATTCTGTGAATTTTATGGATTTTTTTTTTTTCTTATAGTAAGTCTGAATATCTGCTATTTCAATTATGCCACCTGTCTTCCATGCACTACTGTGAAGAGACTGGTCTTCCTGGAGTAGAGATTCCTCTGCAGACTAAGGAGAAGACCATGGTGATGCAGGGTCTCCTTCTGCAGCCCATGGACAACCACAGTGGAATGAATATTTGCACTGCAGCTCATGGAGGACCTCACAACACAGCAGGCAGATATACCTGAAGGATGTTGCAGCCCATGGAGAGCTCACACACAATTAGGTTCTTGGCAGGAACTGTGTCCTGTGCAGAGGATGCCACACAGAGCAGGTTTTCTGTCATGAACAGTGGCCCATGGGTGACCCACACAGAAACAGTCTGTTTCTGGTGGACGGTACTGCATGGGAAGGATTCATGCTGGAGTAATTAATGAAGGACAGTCTCCCATGGGAGGGACCCTGTGCTGGAGCAAGGGAACAGTGTGGAGAGGAAGGACCAGCAGAGATGAAGTGTTACCACATGACTGCAACCCTCATTCCCCATATACCAAATACATTCAGTGGTATACAGTGTTGAGGATCTCTTCCTGTAAAGAAAAGCAATAATGCATTTTGTTGCTACTGAACGGATAAAACCCCCAACAACTTAATCTCATTTGCATGCTAAAAGGGCAAAATGACATCACTACTGTCCAACATAGTTTTGATTACCTATTTTCCAACCACCTGAACAGAAGGAAAATGCAGGAAAAAAAAATGCAACATAGTCCTCTGTTATTTTCCCACCAGAGATTTTTTGGTACTGGCACAGTCTGTACTCCTATAGATCAGCTTTCCACAGTTCCACAAGCCTAGTGAGACTGAAGACTTTTCACTCCCATCAAATAAGGACAGTTTATCTCAGTAGTCTTGTGTTTATGAGAAGTGGCTAATTAAATTTGATTATGTCAGGAAGGGAAGGACTTGGTGGCTACTGGAATACCAGTTCTTTCAACCATCCCTCAAGCATAGTAGATCAGAGATGAAAGAAAAACAGAAACCACATGTACTGCATTCTAAATTCCACACTTACATACTCACATCCACCTTGTAGTCAGTAATACTCGGCAATTTGTCAGAATCCTGCAGCTACGATTTTCAGTACAGGCTTTTGCACATTACTGTATCACCTTGAGATCTGAACTCCTTTGCTGCTCTGTTAGAAGTTTAGTTACCTCGATGACTCTCCTCACACTCCAACATTCACATGAAAGTTGCTTCTACTGAAGCTTTCTCCCTGAAAAATCTTGATTTTGTGTTCAGTGAGAGCAATTTGATTATAGATCTTTCCTGTGTTTCTGTGTACTGTTCCGTTCTTTGCAGTGAATAAGACAGGCCAAGAACAAAAATATTATGTCCTTTCATGTATTTTTAGAACCATTTCAAAAAGTGCACATTCCACAGAGATGGGAGCATATTTTGATTCTGACAAAAAGACAAAAATAATCTTTGTTCTCAAGATAAGGTTATATTTTTAAGCTTCCCTGCGAAAAGTAAAGAAACTCATTACTTTTAAGGACATAATAGAGAACACTTCTGAAGTTTTCTTAAGGTGCATATTCAAAAGGAAATAATAATTAAAAAAAAACCCAAACAAACAAAATACCCACAAAAACCAACAACAACCCAAAACAAAGCATACAAGCAAGAAGCACATATACAAAGAGGAAAAAAGGTGGATAAAAAGAATAAATGTTAACCTTGTCAAAATCCAAAACAGAACAAATTAGGAACTTTTCCAGAAGGCTGTTGAACATCCTCTAAGAAACTGCTGAACTGAAGCACCTGCAGCAGTTATAGGATACTTTGCCTTTCTTTCTAAGAAGGTATTAGATCAATGCTTTCCTCTAACTGAGCTCTGAGAACTTTCATGTTTCTGCAATATTTTTTCAAAAGAACGCTACCTCCCACTGTCCATAGAGGTAGTTTGGAAGGCAAGATGGTTTAGACAAACAGGACAGAGTAGAAATATAGTGGGAATCCTCTAAATAAATTTCATTAAGTAGAGACGTGATAAACTTAGCAAAAGTTTAGGAAATATATATATGATTAAGAAAGAACAAAAAAAGTAAATGTTTATTAAAATCTATGCAGATTTATGTTAAATATACTATTTATGAACATTCCATTTCTATAGACTCAACTGATAAAACTACTAGAATAAGCTTAAAATTTTCTTCAAATTTATTCTACCAGACAAAAGGCGCTTCTTTTTGTCTTGATTTGAGTTACAACAGAAATAATTTGTTCAGTAATTTTACTTTTCAGCTGAGTATCTTTTAAATGGCTGTACTTTCTGAAGCTAATGACATGTTTTCACAGACAGTGTCTGCTTCTGTAAGTGATAATATTTGAGGTCTATAGGTATTACCAAGAATTGGTATGCAGAAAGGCTGTTGCTTATAATTGCTGCTGTGGAGACCAAGTTCACTGCTAAGTCTTGTGTATCATACTGGGGGTTCAGAAAGTAAGAGATCATGCTCGTTGGGAGGATCAGACACGAAAGGTGACTCTGAATTGACCAACGAGGTATTACATTCCATGTATAACATAGTCATATATATGTATTCAGTATAAAGCTGAGGGATCACAAGGGTCAATCTTTCCTCTTAAATGGCTAGTGTCCAAGGAGGACTCCATTTGTTCTGACTTCAGTCTCAGTCCATATGTTCCTGAATCCATTTCCAGAATCTAGCTCCTGGATCTTGTTCTCATCTGCCATTGAGTCCATCCTGGAACTTTCCCAGTACCTGACGAGAGTATCAGTGGTGATGGTGATACAATTGCCATGTTGTAGTTATTTTTCATTAAAGATGTTTTAGTTTTATTTTCCCTGTAAATCTCTCTCTGGTTTTCCATTTCTATTTGCCTTGTGAGAAGAGAGAGAGATTAATAAAGAGTGTCTGCCATTTGTCCAGTGGCTGGCCCAGCCCTAACCCTTGACATTTTAAAACATGTGTGTGTTGATAATTAAAAACTATTTGCACTTGTGACATTATTATCTGGGATTTGATTATGATTTAATTGTGCAAATTTAAACAAAATCAAAGAACAATTGTCTTGGGGAAAAAAAAAAAAAGGAATATACCATTAGTTTTAGATGTATTTTAAAATAATTACTAATTCCTTTTTCCCTTCCTCAAACCTCAGGGACCCTAAGACAAGTGCATATTCTGGCATTTTTGATATGCATGCACTAAATCTAATCTAAAGTTCTGTCTTAATAAGACAAGGGCATTATTCATTAATTGTCAAAGGGTATATTAACTTAGTTAATGATCCCACCTTTGATAGATGTTCTTAGAAATCAAATTCACTGTTTGCTAAGTTAGACTCAGTAGCTCATATTATAGAAAATTTGCAATTTTTAAGATCTACAGCAAAGTATTATATTTGTAGACAGGGAAATTATTCTTAATCAACGGGGTTTGTTTTTTTGTTTTTTTTTTTTTTTTTAAACCTATAAATAACACAAGATAGGTTGTGGAATTATGGCTGGAAACTAATCCTTTCACAGTAAAGTACATATAAAAGATTTAAATAAGGCTGAACTTCACTGTACATAGCTTAGGAAATAATTCAGCAAGGCTGAGCTCTGAAAAGTAGATATCATCTTTTATTCTACTGCCAATAGTAAAAATGGAGTTAAAATAACAATGGAAATTTTTCAGGATTAAATACAGCAGTAAAGGTCCATTAAATGCTATCTGAATTCCAGCTTACTCAACCTTTCTATCACTTGCTGCTTTACCATTCACAAACAACTTAGTTTCACCTGGCTAACAGAAACAGCATCCCAGTCTAAGAATCCTTTCTAACTTGCATAGGTAAAACCTATGTTGTATCTTGTACCTGACGCATTTTTAAACATACTTTCTGAGGTGATGATATTTCACCAGAGTCTGTGCCCACAAAAAGGTCTGTAGATTCATTAATGCCTCACGTTTTGGTACCTAATTCCCAGAAATACTAAACTGATGCTGGACACCTAGCTTTACTGTCCTATATGGAGAATAGAGGCTAGCACTATAGCCAACAGCACACACAGACAATGTGAACGACCAAGCAGAGAATCATGAAAAAAAAAATAAAAATCCTATGACAGTAGGAAAGATGTCTGAAACTCTTCAAAATGTATATTCAGAAATCTTCTGGACAGTGTAAGAATTTGTCTTGTTCTTTTTTTTACTTTAAGATGGGGAAAGAGGCGGGAGTTAGGAAAAAGAACCCAAGTCTGTTTCTCCATTTCCCAGCCTTCAAATTTTTATGCTGTATACATTGGTTTCAGTGTAGCATTCCTTCACATCAATTTGATTTTTTGTTGCTGGGTTTTGTTGTGATTTTTTTTTTTTTTTTTCCGTATTCTGCAGAGGTAATTTAACAAAGGGACCTAATCCAAATTCTGTAGAAAAAGTAAACTTTATTGGTTTTAATTTAATTTTATTATTCTTTCTTAAATGGAAGGAAGTCCATATGATTGCTACATATGACAAAAAATAAAATTAAAAAGGTGGGGGGAGAGCATGAGGAAAAGAAGGGATATAAGAACATGTTGGGAGAGAAAATGGAGAGATGATGCAATGGAGAAGGATAAAGACAAAAGTATGAAGGAAAGGAATGGAAGAGAGAATTGTGTTAGATAGAAAATCCAACATAAGGACCGAATCCAACGTAAGATTGAAAAATAAATCATCTAGATCCAGTGCCTCTGCCATAGGCAGGGACATCTTCCACTAGATCAGGTTGCTCAAAGTGCATAAATTCTCTGAGCAACCTGTTTTGGTGTCTCTGCACCCTCACAATAAGGAATTTCTTCCTAATATCTAATCTAAATCTGCCCTCTTTCAGTTTAAAGCCACTACCCCTCAACCTATCATTGCATTCCCTGGTAAAGAGTCTCTCCCCATCTTTCCTGTGGGCCCCTTTAAATACTGGACTTCTCCTTGGAGCCTTTTCTTCTCCAGGCTGAACAACCCTACCTCTCCCAACCTTTCTGCAGAGGTGATGTGTTGCAGCCCCTCTGGTCATTTTTGTGGCCCTTCTCTGGACCTGTTCTAACAGCTCCATGTCTTTCTTATGCTGGTGGCCTCAGACCTGATTGCAGCACTGCAGGTGAGGTCTCACATGAGTGGAGTGAAGGGAGAATTACCACCCTCAAGTTGCTGTCCCCACTTCTCTTTATGCGGTGAGGGTACAGCTGGCTTTCCAGGCTCGGAGTATGCTGGCTCATATTGAGTTTTTCATCCACCAGTATCCCTAAGTCCTTCTACACAGGGTTGCTCTTTCTCTCTAACACCTTCTCTCATTAATTTATCTTTAATATTCAAACAAAACTTTTATGTTTTATATTAACATTTCTTCACAAGGAGTAATTGCAGAGAGAAAAATAAGTATTTCCTCTGAGCAACAATATGACTGCATTACAGGTAAGTTATAATCTTACCTCTGTTCTGTCTCACCACAGATAAATAGGCATTTATCTTGCCAATGATATGCATGATAAACTCTTGGTGTGAGTTTATAAAATCACCTTGATCTCAAGCATAGCTACCAGCAAAGCTTAAGTTTTAAAACGTTCTGTCCTATATGATATCAAGTAACAGGAAACTAAACAAGGAAAAGAGGCTACTGTGATGTAGGCTTTGAAATAAAACACTTTAATAAATCCTATAAGGTTTATGTCTGTAAAGAAGATATTGTGACTCTGTGCTGCCTCATCATCTGTATTCTGCTGTGCCAGTGGATGGGACAAGTAGGTGGTTCCAGCTGTTCCCTGATTTATTCAGTGCAGTGGTGGCTCTAAAAGTCATGGAGGTGGTTGCTGTGCAGACCCAGCAGGTTTCCATCCCTGTGTGTCATGGCACTCTGTATTTTGCCAGTGTGTGTGCTGTCCACACTCAGCCTGGTGGGGAAGGAGGAATTTCATGGTCAGAGGGTGTTATGGTTTAACCCCAGCTGGCAACTAAGCACCACTTAGTCGCCTGTTCACTTCCCCTTCATGGGATGGAGGAGAGAATCGAAAGAATAAAAGTGAAGAAAATTGTGGGTTGAGATAAATAGAGTTTGATAATAAATAAAGCAAAAGTCATGCATAAAAGCAAAGCAAACCAAGGAATTAATTCCTCAATTCCCATCAGCAGGCAGGTGTTCAGCAATATCCAGGACAGCAGGGATCTATCATATGTAATGGTTACTTGGGAAGACAAACACCATATCTCTGACCATGTCCCTGCTTCCTTCTTCGTCCCCCAGCTTTATATGCTGAGTGTTACATCCTTTAGTACGGAATATCCCTTCAGTCAGCAGGGGTCAGCTGTCGTGGCTGTGTCTCTTCCCAACTGCTTGTGCACACCTAGCCTACTTGCTGGTGGGGTGGGGTGAGAAGCAGCAAAGGCACTCTCAGCAATAATGAAAACGTGTCTGTATTATCAAGACTGTTTTCATCATATAGCCTAAACTTAGCCCTGTATCAGCTATTGTGGAAAAAAACAAAAAAAAATTATCTTTACCCCAGCCAGAAGCAGCATAGAGGGTTACAGATGACTGGTGGGAAGGGAAACCACTGCTTCCATGACAAGTGCTGCCCCTGTATGAATATACAAAAAAAGTAGGTACAGGTTTTATTGTGTGTTATAAGATACATTAGGACTAGTTCAGATTGCAGAGGGGACTTAAAAAATTGTTCTGAGAGAAAATAAAATCCTATATAACTTTAAAATCTTTTCTCATTTACAAGTAACTAAAAGAGATATAATTCTTCCATCTCAACTTATGGAGAACTTCAGGTTAACTGAAAATGATATTCCATGGGTATAAACATTATTAATGACTATAAATGACTGATAATACCTTTCAGCAATCCTCTTTCTACAGAAAACCCCAGGAAACAAAGGAGAAAGGACAAACATTCTGCATATCAGTATTCTGAAGGTCAAAAAAGTATTTTTGAAACCATTGTCAGAGTCAGAATAATTTCAGCTCTGCAGATTATACCTAAAGATTCTGATCTGTGTAGAAAAGGCAAATCTGATTAACATATGATGAAAGTACACTATTTGTCTTTTTCAACTTTTATATGATTTATCTACTTAGTATTTTTCACTGATTTTCCCTTGTCTGAAACCTTGACCACAGTTTTGTATACATCAGACTCTCATAATAATATCTTTTTCCAGTTTCACACATTTAGTAGCCAGTGCTTTCTGCAAAGAAACATTTCACATCACATCATCCTTAAATATATACCAAGGACAATTCTAGCTGCAGTAAATGTGTTGGTGCTACAAAATGAATGTCCATATTAATGATTTCAGTGCTAGCATCGGGTTCATTTGCGCTCACAGTGTGTGAGATCATAATTATTAACATTCTCCACATTCTGTGACCTCAGATAATCCTCTTCTCTGAAAGGATTCAGAGGAGGAATTAGAATGACCTCATAAATTCATGAGATACCAAAGGTGTCCACCTATTTGAAACTGATTTCTTTCTTCACTTTTTTTATGTTTCCCTATAATCTATCACCAGCTGATTGCTCAAAAGTTTTACAAATTTTGGAACAAAATTGAGAATTTTTTGCAAAAAAAGATTTGCAATGAGTTTGAGAAAGTGTTAAGAAATTCTGGATGAATTTCTGTTTCCTGTGAGTTCCAGTATAAATTATTTCCCTACCCATTACAGAAATTTCCAGAAGTTTTCAAAATATTCTTTGTCATTGCTGAGTGCTTTTAAAAGTGATTATTTTTTTTCACGTGATCCAGAAATTAAAAACTTGAGCTAACAAAAACCTTACATACTGATTTAACACTGATAATTTTTGTTAACTTTTTTTTCACTGAGTGCTGTATTTTGATATCCTGCAAATACTCCCTCACTCTGAAAATATATGAGCTATATTGCTAGTACTTGCTTTCGTACAACAGTCAAGCCCACAATATTTTTCAGCCACCTACCTTTTCTAGTTCATATGAACCAGTTACCAATTTGAAGCATAAGTATCTAGACTGCATTCATTCATATTTATTCTATGAATCTGAGAACATTGCACACTAATACAAGTTGCAGATGTTTGCACTTTTCACATAACATTGCACACATTTTCAGGGAGCTGACCCTATACAACACCACCACCAATACCAATATTTCTTAAAAAAGATTATAAATTTCTTTGGAGTTTCTTTTAAACAAATACAACTAAACTCTTTTTTTTTAATTTTATTTTTCCCATGGACCCACTGATTAGAATAATCTACTTACCTTTTAGAATTTTCATACCTGTTAGAATTAATAGACATATTTGTGACTGTAACGAGAAATACTCAATTTGGAATTCCTTGGGGTTTTTTTCTCATTTGTTTAAACTGATTTCCTTCTGTGTCTTGAAAGAACCTCTTAAATGTTGAACAATGTGAATCAAATCCTCTTATACAATAGGGATCTCATTGATAAGGACTCAACAAAGATCTCATAGATAATCAGTTTTACAAAGAAAAGACTTATCAAAGTGACAGGGTGAAAGAGAAGCTAAATTATACACAGTTCATCACTGTTCTTTGCCAGGAGTATCATTAATGATTTATATTTGTTTGTGACTGGAAAAATCATATCTAGGACAACTAATTCTGGACAGTTCAAAGCTTTAAAATTTTTGTTAGTCTATTTTAATATTAACACATTTTAGAAAATAAGGGGTAATAAAATTCCAGTTTATGTCCACTGTTAACTGCCAAATTATCCATTAAAGATAAGCAAAGGTTCATAAATAGAAACACTATTTTGATTTCTTATTGGTTTTGCACTTTCATAGTAAAAATCTTTTTAATGGAATGAACGTCTTTTATATTGTATAAATCAGACAATACTCATACTCAGCAATGCTTTAAAATATAGACAATAACATAAATATATATACATATATTTTTGGTAGGTTGCTCTGTACATCTGGCATGACAGTACATGATGAAAAGTTCTGTCACACAAACAAGAAATAAAACACTCTAGAGAGTATCTGAGTTGTCTTTGCAATCCTTTCAGATGTGTGATCTAACTATTGCTCCGTACCATGACTCAGTGATTCCAGAAGAGTTCATATCAGGTTACATTGGTATAGCTTTTAATTTTGTCTATGACTATAACATCAAGAAAAACTTGAAGTAAGAAGTTTGGGGATTTATGTTTGTTTGGTTTTGGTTGGTTGGTT
>NW_008599344.1:0-1725 GCF_000691845.1 Merops nubicus
CCAGCTCCCTCAGTACTCATGGGTGCATCCAATTGGGGACCGTGGATTTGTGGGTGTCCAGCTTACCTAAATGATCTCTAACCCTATCTTCCTGAACCAAGGGACAATCTTCCTTCTTCCAGAAAGGACTGGGATTTCTTAGGGCTGGTCTTAGCAGTAAAGACTGAAGCAATGAAGACGTGCAGTAACTCTGCCTTCTCTGTATCCTCTGTCACCAAGGCATGCACCTCACTCAGCAGTGGGCCCACATTTTCCCCAGTCTTCCTTCTTCTACTGATACGTTTTCTTTGTTGTCTGTTTATTCCTTTTCTCAGTTTAACTGTACATTTGAAGAATTCTTGATTATGGCTTCTCAAATGAAGGTGATTTTTACCTTTTATTTCCTTGTTATGTATAACTGAAAAGTTTTAGGACAGTATGGATCATTCTTATTCCTTAGAAAGGCAGCCACAAAACCAGAAAAAAACCAAGAATTTATTTTTCTGAAGTGCTTGGATTAGCATGCTTCTATCTACCCGTTCCTTGTACAACATGAATCTATCAAAACATCAGATTATCCATATGTATTTTCTGTTTTGACTTCACTGTCTTAGAAAATTGAAATTCAATGTGTTCAGTTAACGGCCTCTTCAGCAAAATATTCTTCTGCATGCAGTGCTAATTCCAAAATTAACTATGTTTGTTTGGAAGTGGGGTTTCTCCAGTTTCATGATAATAAAATTAATCCTTTTATGACAGCATTATTTGATGTCTACTCCATTTTTATCAACCTCTCATATAATTTTTTATAGCAGTCTAATTTAAGGATGGAGTGTACTGAAGTCCTCTAGCTGGAGAGAACAGAGGCTATTGGAATGTGACTATTAATAAAGCCTGTCTGTTGATTTTTATGTTACTCCTGGTTTATTTTATACTGACCATTTTCTGAACATACTGGTTGCTTGACTGGTAGACTCTGAGCTAAATTTTTTGTTTTCAGAAACCATAGTTACAGCTTTCAGATATATTGATGAGTTTAAAACCTTATTACTCTTATCTCCCCTTTGGCAGTCTTAAGAGATAAAACATTGCCAGGCCTTGCTGATATCAATGTTGGGCAAATACCAGTGAGCTCAGAAGCAGAAGCTATTTACAAGTTCAGGCTGATGCCATATGGGCTACACTGGTACAGATGTAGGATGTTTGCTCTGTTCGTTGCATATCTTCACCAATATTAGTCATTCCTTGCTGTATGATGAGAGTGCATCAGCAGCTGAATTCTGATTGTTTATGAAAATAAAAGTGGTCTGAGTGTTGTCTCCTTATCAACTGCTTGCTCATACAATTGTACTCATGACAGGAAGTTGTAACCTCATTTCAGCATCTTTTTCAGCTCTATTTTTAGTAAGAGTAACAAGTCTCCTGAGAAAGCAGAAACAAATTTATCTTCTAAAATGTAAAAATACTTGTCCTGATTCAGAGAGTTTTCATCAAACTCAAGAGTTATAGGGGCCAGCCACCAACATTCAAGCAGATGATTCATAACATAAAGACAGTAGTGGATGTTTCTCTGTAAGTAAAATTTTTGTCCATTTCTGCCCTTTATCTTTTATATCAAAGTGACATTTTTAATCCTGAGATAAATTTTAGAAATTATGAAATAATTCATCAACATTTTTTTCTCTATTTTTACTTTTCACATCAAATCAGTCAAAGTATTTTCCTTTTCATAGAATCATAGAATCA
>NW_008599345.1:0-46548 GCF_000691845.1 Merops nubicus
CCACTGAACAGTCTACCCATCGAACCCCTATCTCTCCAAATTAGAGGAAGGATGCTATGGGGGACAGTGTCAAAGGCCTTAGCTAAGTCAAAATAGTTGATGTCTACAGCTCTTCCCTTGTCCACCAATGCAGTTGCTTCATTATGGAAAGCCACCAGATTTATCAAAATCAGATGTTATGTGAAGAAGTTTCATGAAGGGTACTCACTATATGTTCGCTTTAGATCAACTGCATTTCTACAGGTGTCATAAAAAAAAAAAAAAAAACTAAAATACTGGTGTACTGGTAAGTATATTTAAAGTGCAATCAAAAGCCAAAAATTTCCTTGTAAAGGCATCTTTTCTTACAGAGTGTTTTAGATCTCCCCTTTAGAGAGATTTCCACAAGATATTTTGTCTCAGACACAGCTGTGAGAGCAAATGGTCTTTGGAATGAAATTACCAGTGTCACGGATGTCAAGACTTCTGTGTAGCAGCAAGGAAACCATCAGTCGTCTTTGACTTTAGCTACTTCTATACTGTTTTTATTCAAGTGCATTGATCTGGCAATACTGCCATAGGTCTGACTCCTTTTATGCTGCTGCAAGTATCCTAGCATATATTTATAATATTTTTTAAAAGCCAAAGACTTTTAAAAGAGAGGGAAGCTCAAAAAGATCACCTCAGTACTTTAGTGCTAAATTTGACAAAATTGTGTGGTTAAAGAAGAAACAAAAATACAAGATTATTATTACTGACATAATCCAGTTTTTAAGGCTAAGTCTTTCCAAAATAAAGGACCTCAACTATAGGCTAGGCATAGACTAGGTATCTGTGCAAATAAATCACAACTTCCCATTGCCAAAAAATGAGGGTGCTTAATACTGTTCAAACATCTAGATAAGCAAACAAAATCATAATTTAAAACAAACAAACAAACAAAAAGTCACATTTAACCAGTAACAAGAAGATCAATTCAACTTTCCATTCTTTCTTAGCAGGATAGTGGAAGAATACACACAGTCAGCTCCTGTACTTCAAAAGTACATTTATAATTTCCAGATGCCAGGTGCTAATTCCCTGAGACATGACAGCTTCATCACTTGAAGCCTTCTGGAGTTTTCTGTCCATCCTTTTCTATAGGTCTATGCTTTTCTGTCATCTGCAGTACCAAATGAACTGTGATTTTTCAT
The DNA here is from genome assembly GCF_000691845.1 of Merops nubicus. Lineage (NCBI taxonomy): Eukaryota > Metazoa > Chordata > Aves > Coraciiformes > Meropidae > Merops > Merops nubicus. The sequence continues at coordinate 1,173 of NW_008599345.1, forward strand.
GACAGTTAGAACTTTTCAACTAACTGTCTGGTCAGCTGGCAGGACAAGCTTGCTTACATTGTTTCCTTGGTATTTCTTCTTTTTTGACAGCATTTCACATGTTGCCCAAACTGAAACTTGTCCCTGGACACTAAGAATGATACCCAGATTTTTGTGGAAATTGTGAAACTGGTGCCTTCTTTCATATCACCAGTCACTGTTTTCCATCTCCCATCAGCCAGTGTTTGCAGTGATGCAGAGGTCCACAGAGGAGCCATTGCCACTGGTGGTGGCTCCAATGGTCCTTTTGGTTTAGTCAGCAAAACCTCGTTTCAGGTTTTTGCATGTTCAAACACCAAATGCTTGTTTGCACAGATTTACTCTTTACCTCATTATTCTAATATTCATTCAGCCACTTGAGTGCTGATACCAGAGCAGCAGTGCCTGACTATATCAGGCACAGGGGCAGGAACATTGAGAGAATCAAGGCACCTTTCCCATTTCCCAAGGCAAGATCTAAAAGTTCTCCCAGAGCACTGCCACTTTTGTCTTTAAGGCTACTCTATAACAAATATTAGTCTTTTGAAGAGAGAGGAAGGTGCATCCCAGAAGAGGAACAACATAGCCCCAAAGTGAAGAGAAGTAACAATCTTCCTTCAAGAACTAGAAAAATATTTGATGAAAATAAATGCTTCTTCCTACATGAACTCATGATCTCAACAGGGAGCAATAATATTTTTGAAATATGCTTTAGAAGCATTTTTACTGTTTAAAGGAAATAATTAATTTTGAAAATTTGGCAAAGTGAGACAGTGTCTGAAACAGAACGTTTCAGTAGATTATATTAACAGAAAAAATCAGACCTCCAACATTTTCAGGAGTAAAGTTGCATTATGTTTTTCTGGAAAATCACAGCAGTCTCTTTTTCTGTCTCTCTCCATTTTTTGAAGGCACATTAAGATGTCTTGCTGGATCAAAAATATTTCCACCGTGCTTGTTCCTTTCAGACAAAAATTGTTCTCTCTGATGTTTTCATGTTTCTTCAGAGAACAACACTAATTGGCTTCTGTCACAAGAAAATATCTCTCTAGAAGAAAGTAAATAGTGGCTGCTGTTCCTTTACATCAGTTTTGTGTTTCTTAGTTACATCAACACAATGGATGATTTCGATTCTTTATTTTGTGAGAAAGGGTATAGTTCCTGCCTAATTTTTTTTTATTTATTCATTATTACTTGAGATAGATAAGAAACAAATAGAAGTAGCTGAATAGATTTGATTTAGTGGCTGTATTACATTTTATTTCCTTTACTCTGAAATAAATTGGTTTTGTAATATTTCTTTTGACTCCTTCTCTTCACTAGTCACAAGAAATAGTTTGTTACACAAAAACTGAACAGGAAGCACACTGAATAGTTCCCACGCATAGGCAACAGGAACATGGAAGTTCATGCGTAGCAAGATTTATTTATTTTTAATATTTACTTTGGACACTTAGACGCTCCTTTGCAGAGCAGATGTTGTCTGAAAGCTGTAGCTCAGAAGAAGTGACTGAGCCCCAGATTTATTATAAATACTTGATTTTTGGATGACATCCCACCATTTTTGTGGTGAAAACCCAAATCATTACTCTTAGAGTCGTTTGTCTTTTGATTTGCGACAGGGGCTTCATCTGCTCTATGAAGTGCAGTTTTGAAACTCTTCTAACACCTCCATAGCTGTGTTAGCTCAGCCTAATCTCTGCCTAAACTGATGAGCTTCAAAATAGGTACAAGAGGATACAGTCTTGGCATTGGAATTAGAACCTTTCCCTATGCAGCTTCCTATTTGGATAACAAATAACAGCAACAACAACAATAATAATTTTGGTACATCTTTTCAGTTTAAATTCTAGGTGGCCAAATAGTAGCTTGTGGGCTCGGACACCTTGGTCAGCTGTGGCTCTTTTGCGGGGTATATCACACAATTCCTTCAGCATGGTGGTCGCTTGAGAGACCTGATCTATAACCGTGGAAAGAAGTGAACCAGCAAGGGCTGAGGATGCCCAGGCACATGACCAGCAGTGCAGTGATGGGTTGCTGGATGAGCCATTCTTCTATTCTTGCTGCTATTAATTTCTTTATAGGGAGGTGGATCACATCTTTTGACATGACATTTAAAGTGTGTAAACTGGGAAGCTTGTCCACTCTTGATTACAGGCTAGTTAGGAAGTTTAAGTTGCCATGGATTTAAGTTCAGTACAGGGAACCGGCTCTCTACTTAGGCAACACAGACAATACAATCATGATGGTACAGAGGGAGCAACTATCAACCACTCAGTCATATGGTCTGACCCTTCAGCCTTGCACTATGCTAACAAAACACCAAAGCAAACGTGTGTCTGTCTAACATTTGTGATTCCCTCTAATTACCATCGCTGCTTGCTTTAAAATTGGTTGCTGTTTTCAGATTTTGATACCTTTCTTCAAACACTTTTGAGAATATCTGTTTACTAACTCAGGCCTCCAAACTGTACCACTGATTCAGAAAAACTGGCAATGTGTACTGGACTTTGGCAAAATACTATAGCTGCCTTTTGTGCCTCTGTGATGCATTCTACACTAGTTAGCAGACAAATGGGACTTGAGTTATGAGCAAGTGAAGGACCTTCTTTATTTGTCCCTTCTGCATAGGGCCAAAACTTCAGGTGGCATAAGATGGAGTGGCTCTGACAAAGTTGCCTGCTTTTCTCACATTAGGCTCAGGGAATCTCTGCTGGTTCAAATTTGTCAAATACTTCACCCTGCTTTGGTAAAACTGCTTACGATAGAGAAATTTGAAGATTCCTAAACCTTTCACGTGTCTTTCAATTGAGGTGAAAACAAGACATTAAGCTTCTTCTAAAATTACTATATAAATCTCCCAGAATTTGATACGATATTTGACCCTGTGATGATGAATTCTGAAATTTGGGTACTGCTCAATTTGGCAAACTGATAATGGAAGTGTCCTTGCTGCTGAGAACTGTCACCAGGCTTTTCTCTAGGCAACATGAGGCTGAAATCAGTTCTATCTTCTGGAATAGAATGCCAAGCCTATCAAAACTTTTATTCTCTGAGAATGGTCAATGCCATTTGCAGTGAAGGAAGATGAAAAAATGAAGCCATGTCACCAATTATTCCAATCAGAATAAAATGAAAAGGTCTGTCACTATTTGTACTCTAGGGTATAAGTTGTTCAGAGGAAGGACTTACTCCTGAACTCAGCTAGTGTTCACTTCATATCCTGAGGCACAAAATTAGATAACACTTTTAATTTTATCCCAGCTATTGTAATTTCACCTATCCAATCCTTTTATCTCTGCCATGATATTTTCATATCTCATTACTCATTACCAGTCCTTCAGAGTAACTCTGATGACTTTCCTGCTCCAAGTTAATGGACATATAGAAGCCTTGTGACCAACTGAGTTATTGAATAGCACACCAGAAAGCTTGTTCATCATCTCTAGAGAAAAAATTGCTTTGTGACAAAGGAATGGGGCTGCTATTAGATTTGTTCTTCAATTCAGTAAAGTATCAGAAATACCATGAAGTGCGATAGGGACTCTGCTACTGTTAATGATTTATATAAGGCAAATAACAGAACAAAACTGCAAGAGAGACAGAATTCTATATTTACAGATACAGAAATTACCAACATACTTAAGCATCAGAAGCATTAAGACAATGAGAAGTTCTCAGCATCATTTCTTTTAAAAAAACAACAGCACCAACAAAACCTGCGTTGGACCTTTGTAATTTTGAAGACAATAGTGAAAATTAAAAGATGTGTAAATCAAATGGGGAACATTTGGGACATTCTTGGGAAATCGTCTTAAACACTTGGAACAACTCCTCAGGCTCACACTGCATGAATCCTCCAGGCTCACTGCTGGATGATTAAGATAGGCAGGACTACTGATTGCTGTTGAAGGAATGATTCAGCAAATGATTGTTTCACAAGTCAATCTGAAAAGGCTAAAAAAAGAAAAAGCTGCAAAAAGAACATGTCAGAGAGCAGAAAAATAGTATCACTATTGTAGTAGTACTAAGTTCAGGCACATTCTGTTTAGGTCTGAGAATCAACAGGATACATGAGACATAAATTGGAGGGAGTTAAAAATAAACTAGCTGAAATTATGAGGTGATTCACTTACAATGAAAGATAAAAGAAAATATTTCAAGAAATATAGACTCTTGAAGACCATGAGCTCAAAGAAAGGTGGAGAAGAGTTTTGTGAAATGTACCAGGACAGAGCTTGAAACTAATGAGTAAGAGTCAAGAAAAGTAAAAATAGAGGCCAACTCTTTAAACAAGCCTGAGGGTACAGCATTTGATGTTAAATTAGCCTCCTTAGGCCTTTGAGAATAGCAATATCATCCAGATATTTTATAATGAGCATAGACAAAGAACAATAACTAATAGAGACTAAAGGGCTAAGTAAGCTCCATAACAGCAACCTAACCAACTTCGTGATATTTTAAGACAAAAATATTTATATTTTTTGTTTTGTTCACCATTATTCCTGCTAGTTTGCAGAAAGGTTTTCCACCTAACGCTATGGCATTTTAAATTCTTTAAAGTCCCTATCAAGGCAGAGGAAGAGCTGGGGGAAAACCCCATATAGTCTCCTGTGCAGTGTTCCTCATCTAGATGCCCCTGAGCTTCTGTTTGTTTGGAACTCTGTCGAAGTAACCAACTTTGTGATATTTTAAGACAAATTCTCATCTGACTTGGCAATTTTTGTTTTGTTTTGTTCACCATTATTCCTGCTAGTTTGCAGAAAGGTTTTCCACCTAACGCTATGGCATTTTAAATTCTTTAAAGTCCCTATCAAGGCAGAGGAAGAGCTGGGGGAAAACCCCATATAGTCTCCTGTGCAGTGTTCCTCATCTAGATGCCCCTGAGCTTCTGTTTGTTTGGAACTCTGTCGAAGTACACAAACTGAGTTTATCTCTCTGAATAAAACACTGAGAGATCCTTGGATAATTCCCCTCTATGGGCATAAAGAAGGTCTAAATGATTCAGGAGGCTGAATCTCACCAATCTCCTGAAGTACTTTGACACCTTTACAAAATATTCTGTTCTCTTGATGTTCAGTTCCTGTGTAGTAGACTTGATGGCCAGCAAAGCTTGTAAAACCTAATCTCTACCTAGTTATTGCTCTTTGACTGAGTATATTGCCTCTGTGAACATGTTTTAAGTGTGGCTGATGGATACTCAGGCTACACAAACTTCACTGAGGATCCATCAAACACAGTTTCTTCTGGCCTGTCATGGAGAGCTGACTGCAAACACGAGAACTAGCAGCCTGGGGAAAACATGAGTGCAGAATGAGTGCAAGGAAGAAGGCAGAGGCAGTATTTGTCAGAGAAAGATCCTCAGTAGGAGTAAATGAGAGAAAGTACTATAGTATCCATGTTTAACTAGAGTTTGATATTTGGCATGGAAAAGACTTTTTCAACATTTCCATTTTTGAGACCTTTTTCATGTTTCTACAACTCTATCTAAGCTGCTAAAAGGAGTAGAAATACATGCTGTACCTCAGTACAACATGAGCTGGATCTGTTAAGGGGGCACTGCGAAGTTTTTAAATTTTTTTTTTCTCCTTCCTTTACTCTTCCTCCTGTTGATATAGTTTTTATTGTATGTACTACAGGAACAGTGAGGGTGTCAGCTGAGATCAGTACCCTGATAGCAGGGTACTGTATAGAAAAGAATCATTGCTAGAAATCACATCCTAGCTCAACAAAGGTGTGCAAAAGACAGAGATCTTGGCCCTGCTCACACTCTGGCAGGGTATCCACCAAAATCAAGCTCCACTAAACTTCACCAGCTTTTGCAGTGAAACATGGCATAGTCAAAGGTCAGCCTCTGAGACCAATAGGAACCCACATCCTGACTATGCCTGTATCAGCATGCTGTGGTTATAGCTGCACAAGCTGCTTGCACACAGTTTGGGGCATGAAGATGTTGTAGGTCCCTCATTGTCAGTATGGCTTTCTATCACTTGTAAGGCATACTGATAGTGTAGATCTTCACTTTATGTATGAGCAAAGCCAGTCAGGCTTTCCATCCATTCTGTTATGATACCAGCCTTCCTTAGAAGGAAGGTACATTACCCTCTGAGCAAGAGAAAATGTAAATTTGAGTTAAAGCATGCCAAAGAAACCTGTGGGTGAAGAGAGAGTGAGAAAAGGAAGGAGATAAATTGAGCTGGATGACAGCTAGGGTTTGGAAAGGCAGAAAGTATATAATCTCCAGTATTTTTTTCTATTTTCAGTTCTGAATATTCTGTTGTATTAATCAGCACCACCTTCACAATGGCCACTTGGGCGTCAGCAAAAGATGAATGGCCAAAGCAGCACTGGGAGGGATTTAATGCATCTCTGAAGCATAGTAATGAACTAATTTGTTACACAAAATGTAAAAACATAGAAATATGTTCCCTCCTCTCTTTACTGTAGAAGTTTTTTAATGTGTGAGTTCTCATTAATATCCAATTCTATATCAAATGTAATGGTTACATGCCTTTACTGGATAATCTTGAAATGTGACAAACGTTTGTATTGCTGTCCTAAATCAGTGAATCTCCTTGCAGTTATCTAGCCCATTTGTGTGTAAAGCACAGCTATACTTTGAAACTGAGGAAATAAAAAACCTGAATTAGACATGGAGGTTAATGGATGCCTCTCTTCCCCATTCAGATCCTGGTACAGCAGAAACATTAAGGAGAATACAGGAAGGCTGCACTCATTACAGCATGTGTAATCATCAGCATTTGCAGATGTAGCCATATAATCCTGACCACTGAAAAACGCAGCCTCACATAGCTTTGTGGTAAGTGCTTCCTCAGAGCTGACTTTCTAAGGGAAATGTCCTGGTTCTCACACAACAGTGCTGGGCTGAACGTAGGACTACCCGGGTGATAGTCTACACATACTAAGAGGGGGTCAAACAAAATCCGAAGAGTCCTGCTGCCCTTAAAAATACATGTGCCTCCATCTCAGTGGTTTAGTCTGTGCTCCCACGTGTCTCTTGAATGACAAATAGTGGTTTCATTTCTATATAGTGTGGTAGCACTCAAAGATTTTTGAAACTGAGCTGGGTTTGCTCAGTTTCGGACACCAGTCAACCAGACATCAAGGCCTCTGCTCTAGTGTACTTCTACTCTACAACACCTGTTGGTGGAACAAGAAGAGAAAGTCTTCTCTGTATGACAGAGAAGAATGGGTAAAAGGAGAAAAGTGGGAGGAAAATTATCAGATCAAGAGCCAGAAAGACTAAAAGGAGGCTTCAGGAAGTGCTTAAAGTGATAAACCTTTCCAGTGATAGGTAATGAGAAAAGAAAAACATGAATTTTCCACATTCCCTAGTCCCAGTCAGCAAGATTGGAGCGAATGATTTCTGAAACATCAGTCCTGATTTCCCTGAAAGGAATTCTGATGCCTCCCCATGGCACAGTGCAATGGCCATGAACATGCTACTGTAGTTTATGGCCACTTGCAAAAGTATCATTATTATGGAATACAAACACATAGCTCAGGCAAAAGTCTCTGTCATGTGTTTTTTCCATCCTTTGTGGTACTTAAGTTACCAAAAGATCTTTCATCATCTTTAGGAGAATTTGTTTCAGTGAATTTGTGACAGTGCGTCTCACTGCTTTCCTCAAGAAGACCTTTCTGGAAATATTCCAGGAGTGAGGATATTGACCAAAAAGGAAAGCAGTTTTTATCACTAGAGATCATCTGTAGCACAGGTTGAGTTTCCTGCTATTATAAATAGTTTGGGATACAGGCCAATAGTGCAAACAGCTGCTCCTTGCTATTTTAAATGACTGCTACCAGTTTTACTGTTCCCAGGCAGGTAAGCACAGTGCTGTGAAAAATAGTAGTGCTTCAAAGCTGGACTGCTCAGATAATGTACACTACTTCTTCACAGTCCTTTTAATGTCTATCTTAGCAGCTAGCTGGCTAACAGCTCTTCTTCCCACCCATAAAAAGCAAGGGGCCTGTGTGAACCTGTAGTGAGCGGTTCAGCAACCATGACCATGCGGTTTTGCCTCCATCTTGTGTTTGATGCTGGTGATGCTGTGGTTGTTAACATGGCAGCTGACATTGTTCCTGACAGCTCTGTTCAAGGAATTGATCTAAGACACCTCAGTTTTGGTAAATCCATCTCTATCACAAAATTGCACAAACATGAGGTTTCCGTATTGGGATCAAACACTTTGTGTCAGTATTACACTGCTGAACTGTTCACTGGTATTGGTTTGCCTGACCCATGGGTTTCTCTACATGGCATCTCACATCAAGGTGTGTAACATGGGGAAACCTTGAGAAGAGAAATCACCAAATTTTGGTGAAGAGGAAGTACAACTATCAAGTTTGCCCAGTGGTAATGCACTTCCTTTGGCATCTTCTCATGGCCTCTGTGGCAGGCAACATCCTGAGCTGGGTGAACTTCTGGTCTCTTCAAACATTATTCAGTGGTTTTATTCTTATGTAGGCAGCCTAGGCTGTTCCATTTCACTTGGGGTTGAGTCACAGTGCCATCTGGTCAGAGGTGCTGGAGTCAGTCGATTGCTGCCTGCCCTAACCTCATGGGAGCTAGCAAACACGTCAGGAGATGTTTTGGAAGTTACAGCAGCACTGTCTGCCTCTCAGGAGTCTTGTACTCGTGTGCCAGTTGTTACCCCCATCTAGGAAGTCCTGAGGCACAAGGACAATACTCCAAACCACCCAACAAAGAGTTCAGCTTCATACAAAGCCAAGTGCACAGGGGCACCACCATTTCTCCCTGTGCCTTATTCTGTTACAATGCAAAGTGTATACTTGGTAAATTTTATCATCTTGGTGAGCATAAGGGCTGAGGGACTCCCAGGGATGCAGAAGAGGGAAGTTCTGTAACCAGCTCAGTCACGGTCTCTTCTCAGATTTGTCATTTTCTTGCTCTCTGCTTCAGATGCTCTTTGATGAGAGAAGGGCAAAAATTGCTTCGTTCTTAAACAAGTGCAATGTGTGCCAACCATGGCTGAATGACACCTCTTTTGCCCTTCCCAGCACTGTGTGGACAAGCAGCTGCAGACACACATAGGATTACTTCACCCATGTTTTTATTTATGTTCCGTTTTGGATTTCATCTCCCCTTGCAGAGTTTTTGTGGCAGACTACATATGGTGCTGTAGTACCTCACAACCCATCTGCTGTACTAGATGCCTGGCAAAACTGCTGCTGCTACTAGACGCAGTATTTTTGCCCTTTAGTGTTAGATTGCTTAAAAAAAACCTGACAGACTGTCACCCAACAGCTGGTCTTTTCACGGGTGCCAGAAAATTAACCTCCAGAAGGATCCTCGTCTGCATCAAGGATTTTGTAATAAACAACTGTTTAAAGCAACACGGCCTGAAAGGCAAAGAGTTCCAGCAGCTCTTGGGTGAGAGCATGGACATGAACACATGTTCAGTGCTCACCTCTCCTGGGCAGCCAGCCCCCGCTTCCCATCAATTTGCACATCAGTGGTGACCAATTTAAAGCAAACTCATTTATCCTGCTGCTGCAGAATTAAAAAATTATGTTGTCATCGGATACTTACTTGAATAACTTTGTATAAGTTGAAATAATTATGGTGCACGGCAGATCTATTGTTGATTATTTTGCCTGATCACACCCTTAATTAGCATTAGGCAAATTTATCAGATTACATTGAGACTCCAGGACTTGGAAGAACTGAACAGAATGAAGCATAGGACCAGCCTCCTAGGAGTTTTAGCACTATGCAAAAACTTGTCAGCCACATTGCAGGCAACTTTAAATACAACATGGATACTTCTTTACCTCAGAGTAATGAGTAGTTAATATTGTGTTATACTTTGTGTTGATCTTTGTTAAATGAGAAATCCTAGATAGTATTATTTCAAACTCTGGTAAATATTTATCTGTCAGCCAAGAAAAAGTTGGAGATATAGATCTTAATCTTCTAACCTATGACTAATGAATGTGTGTTTATAATTTCAAGTCTCCAAGAAGACATAATTTACAGAAGGTGCTGAGGATCTCTCTGCTGAAAAACCCAGCCTTTCTTCTAAAAGTAAAAAGTTTCTATCTTTTAACTTTTCACATGTCTTATATTTACTACAAGTTTCCAGGCAGAGTGGCTTTACAGTTCTTTCAGCCTGTCCTGTGAACAGAGGTGATCAGTGAGAGGAAGGCAGTAGCTCCTCATGCTCTTTCATACAAGGGCCACCTTCAATTCTGCATCTATATGGTGATATATGAATACCTTTGCTTTGGGCCAATTTTATCACTGTCACAGAAGGTGTCATCATCTCTTGTCACATTGACTGCTTCCCTCACCAATGTATAGGACAAAGTGTGATTTGCTTTGAGAATGACATTCAGATTTTGAAAAGCAAAATCAGCTTACGCTGTCATGCATACTCCCAGTTCATGAAAACATTGTTATGAGATCACCCAGAAGAGTTAGGAAATTAGTAGTAATTAGAGTACATTAGAGTAATTTGTTCGATATGGTTATGCCGAAGTTAATTCACTTTTCAACCATGTAATAAGATCCCGTAGAGTCATTACTTCTTTGCTACATCATCAAAAATAATGAGATTCATTTTTCTTAGTTTATGTGGAAATAGACACTGTCTCTTATCTTTCTCGACTGAGTGAAATCACCAACAGTAGCATTTCCTTTCTTGAGGTTTCCCAAGGTGAAAAATCATTATTTAAAACAAGATTCAATGCATTAGTACAAGAGGTTCAGGTTGTCTTTCGCTGACAGCTGAAGGTTTTTCCACTAGCAGGATGTGTAGATGGATGAACAACTGTGATAATAAGATTTCTTGTATTTCTGGGAAAAAAAAAAAAAAAAAAAGGTATTTGACAGGTTTCTTAATAAGAGAAAAAATAGGACACAAAGAATTATGCTAAAATGAAAACTGTTGCCGTCACATGTAGTATAAATCTGTACATTTTGCTTATGTGCTTGACAAGCAGTGTGTTAAAATATGAAGCAAGGCAGAGAGACTATAAGTTGCTTGAAGGGTCTATCAGTTTAGGAAGGGGATGTGCCAGGCTCTTGGTAATGATGCGTGTGCAGAAGGTACGTGTAGCTTCATCCAAGGAAAGGTTCACTATTTCAACAAATGGCCCTTCAGGTGATAGATTCCACACTGCATTTGGTGTGTAGTTGAAGAAAGACTTCCTTGTGATCATTTTAGAGTCTTATGCAAATGTAAACAAGACTTTCTAGAGTTTAAACTGATGGGACAAAAGATCCAAATAATTTTATAGATCTGGCAGCTGATGTTATCCCATTTGCCAGCCTTCCCTGTTATCTGCCCTCCCAGTTGATATGTTCATGTGAAAGGATGGACTTATAATGTTTTCCTTGATTTTCATACCTGGGCATATAGTAAAATGTTGTGAATTACAGGCAGAGAAGGACCATGCTCCCTATGGTAGCCTACACAGTAAGCCAATGGAATGTGGTCTGCACAGAGGATGAGATAATCTCCAGGTATTTCACCTTATGCAGGTATACAGGCCAACTTGTCATGTGAATATAAGATGTATTCCTTGCAGCAGTCTCAGAACAACACTCACTAAACTTGTATAGTATCAGTTTATTGCTAGCAAGCTTCCAGCTTATAGCAACCTTATAATCTTTTAACCTGTACCTGGGTATTTTACCTTTGTCAGGCTCCGGTCAGTACACTAGTGTGGCTGTTTTCTGCTGCTTTGATCAAGGTTTTGGGAGTATTCCTTTTATAATTCTCTTGCATTTCAAATTATTTTGTTTCTCTTCATCCCATAAACAGTGTCTAGGGTTGAACCCAGCCTAGTCAGTGCCTTTTTGTTTTTGTGACTAGTGTGTGATTTTATCACGGTGCAGTTAGTAACTTATTAGGTCTTTTCCAGTAGTATGCACTGTTCACCTCTTTGAAGATGTCTAAATTATATTAGCCGAGCTACTGTGTGTTTATTTTTTTTACCAGTACTGATCAGCTGATTCATTGGGAATGGAGGAACTGAACAATACTGATACTTTCAGTTGAATAAAAAGTCTGTTAAGAACTGCTTTTGTTATTGCAGCATCTCTTTTTATACCATTTCATACAGTGCAGAACTCTGTTCAGGAACCTACAATTCCTCCCAGAGTTGTATAGAGTCTGACACCAGTATTTATTTATATTAAAGAAGCATCCTGAAACTCTAGTCACTGTTAAGACAAAGAAAGGTGATCCTAGTACAGAGAACACAGAAAATCTTTCAGTCTACACAATCAGACAGAAGTGGGTCAAAGCATGAAGACAACTGGAAATACATAGAAAACGTGTCTTGTCCAGCAAAGTTGTAGCAAGCATGAAAAAAAAGCCTTGATTTCCTGACTTTTATTTATCCTAAGTGTCATAAGGTCTAGATCTGGGGGCACTGTTAGCAGAAAGGCCTCCATTGAAGGAGACTAATATTTATAGCAACAATGAAAAACAGAATTGCCTGAACAGAGAAAGGTGGTTTTGCAGCAAAGCAACTTGGGAGACTCCTTATTTCTGTGCAGGGTATTATTTGCAGAGACTCCAGACCTTACTTCCTCTCTGCTCACACAGGGAACCTAGTTCCTGGGCTAGACAGGCACTGTGGGTCTTGCACCCACCAACCTATTTAATGTAGTGTTAGCACATACTCAGGAGGCTGTTTAATAGTGTGTCCTGTTGGGTCTCATATCATGCTGTTGCACAACCTGCAAGGAGACCAAAACTGCATAGCTCCTGAGATAGTTCTCCGAGACAAGTACACATGACTGTAGTCCTTAGTAGTAACAAATTTATAGGACCTCCTTCTTACCCTTCAGTTTTGGAGAGCAGGTGACTTCCTCTGATAGATATCCAGGATATCCAAGCAGCTGACAGTCAGATGCCTTGGGGAGAACCCATCATATTCTCAAAGAATGCTGCCTGTCTCCATGCACCTCAGCCTTCACTTCCCATATTAACAACATATATAACTCAGGCACCCAAGATTCCTGTGTTAGCAGCAAGAAAGCCTTATGTAAATTCCACTCTTGTAGACGACCCTGTGTAAGACTCATTGTACATGAGATTGCAAATAAAGAAATCTGAATTTGAATGGCAAGAGTCTTCCCCATGGTAAGTTTGCAGTCTCATTGAATTTTAGTAAGGCTGTATGAGTTTGTGTTCATTATGGAATGAATTGCTTCCACTTTGTTTAGTATATTTTCTAGCCTAGACAACAGCTGAACATAAAAACCACATCTTGTATGTCAGCTTAATTAGAAGTGACTAATTTAATGAGCATAGTGTAATTAATATCTGTTATGCCAAGCAGAGATCTTATTTCAACAAACTGGGTAGCTTTTTCTTTCTCCTGTAACTGTAGCCGCCTGATTGCATTTGATCCATGTAATAAAAGGTACAGTTGCATTATAATGTTTGAAAGCCATCACCAGGAAACTTAATTGCCTATTTACTAGTGCTCAGTGCGTCAGGCATGGACATCTTTAACCACAGTGTTCAGCATGGTGTCTCAGTGGAGGTTTACATGATGTTCTAGTCTGAGACTATTTCTCCATTAAGTTCTGAATTCAGGTGATTCTTTGAAGAGAGAGAAAATAACAGAAAGAACAGTAAGTACAGAGAGCTTGCAGTGTACCAAGTCCATTCAGACTTCCCTGTGGAAAGGAAAAGCAAGGACTTACAAACGTTTTCAAATTGTAAAGCTTTTTTTAAGGTTTATTTTTTTTTAAGAAAAATTATTTTTTGTCAGTGTCAAAAATAAGCAAAACCACAAGACGATGTGTCCAAATTCCTGTTAGGCTTAAAAGCCATCTTGGATAAACAACCCACAAATATGGGAATCTTGATGGTAGTAGCTAGGATATCTGGTTTGAACTCTAAATTATAGATTTCAATCATGAAAGTAATGTTATAGTTCAAACTTGATGCTCAGAATAATTTCTTCTAGGCTTTATATATGTGAAATCTAACATCCCTGGTATTGAACAATGGGAAAACTAGTGTGGAAACTTTCTTTAGATGGCTGAGTTTCCTAGAAGAGTGAGCTTCAGCCCTATGATGTTGATCATATGCTGTTCAATTGCAGGTTCTTTGGACAGACAGGTGTTGTAACCATTTCAGAACTGGCCCTTAGTTAGGCCTGATTCTATTCTTTTTAAAATACAGAAAGAGCAACTCCTTTAAAGACAAAGACATTTCATTGGCATAAAAACAGTAGAAACAATGAAAGAGTCAGGTCTTGCTGTCTCCCCCTATCCCACACCAGTTCAATGGATTCAGGTGAATTACTGGCAGGACTGAAACATTGAATTAAAGTGGATTGAGGAACTCCTTGTTTTCAGATGTGGAGAAAAATAAAGTTGTGCAACTCATGCAAATCATAAAACCCCTTCTAATACCAGAACTCAACAATTAAGAAATTAACTATATTAATTAATAAGGTGCCTGAACTGAACAGACTATTAAATAAATATGTATCAAGGTCATAAATAGTAAAGTCACCTCAAGCGTTATCTTTTGAACTGAGGTGAAAAAAGAAAATATTTAAAGGTGCATTGTAATGGTTTGAAACCTGCTGCCCCTGGTGGGTGGAGATCTGAAACCCTAAACCAGGTACAAGCCTGAATGAAAGGGGCGTACACCTGTCCTATTCCCACTCCCCTTTTCCTGTCTTCGGGACTTCCTGCCAAGGTCTATAAAAAGGGGAGAAAGGCACGCCTCCTGTCTTCCTCTTCTTCTCTCTTCTTTTTGCTCCTTTGACCTTGCACCTGGGCACACGCTGCTCTGCTGCTCCCTGTGCTACACGTGGCCGTGGCCATCTTGGAGACCTGGGCCTGATCTACAGACTCTTCCCTGCCTCCATCCACGTCCAAGGATTGTGCATCCAGCTTCAATCCACCTCAATCCAGCGAGATCCAGCACCGGGGAGCCTCAGCACAGCATTTGGGTTTTGCATATTTGGAAGTTTAATCTTCCTTACCTTGTTGTTCCTACAACCCCCCTTCCCTGTTAAACCCCTACCCTTCTTCCTTTCTGTACCCTGTTAAACCCCTACCCTTCTTCCTTTCTGATCCCTGTTAAGTAATATATTTCATTTTGTTAATCTTCAATTTGGTGCAAGGTTCTCATTACCCCTGCCTTCCTTATTTACCTCTCTATCTGGGAAACTGAGGGATAAGGGAGGTGGGACACAGTTCTGCCTTCTAACCGGGACAGAACAGTGCATATATAATGTATATATGTATAAATAGCATAGAAAAGAGAGTACCTCTAGTTGTATGTATTAAGACAGCTCAGATTCAGACAGTCCACATGTCACTTAATTGTCTTAATTTTCAACAATGTGAAGATGTCTTTCAGTATTAAAATACAGCTGCCTTACCACATTTTGACAGAATGTTCTTGTAGGAATTCCTATCTTTTTATTGCTCATATTAGATATGCACAGTTTAGGCTCTCTTGGTATATTAGAAAGCATTTATCCTTAATATGCATAAAAAGGAATTTTAGACTCTTTTTAGTGTTACATAAGGATCTCCAATGTCATAGTTCCCTCTGGACTAAACCAAAGGCCTCAGATTTTGAGAGCTTTATCAAGGGTTCCTGTGTTTTTGTTCTTAACTTTGTCTGAGGTTCTTTGCTTCCTTATAACTTTCTCAAAGTAGCGTCAGAACTAGAGTGACTGCCAAAACCACTGCCAACAATTGCAATTTAATTATAAGCATAATCTTTGTGAAATAACCTGTTTATGCTTAGCATGCGTTTGCAACGCTAGTGGGATAGAAAGCTCTCCACAGAACACAAAACAAAGCGGCTCCAAATCTAATAAAAAAATTTAGTGGTGAGGAAGCTTCTTATCTCTGCATGAACATGACACACATTCAATTCCACTTACCAATTTACTTTCCACAAGAGATAACAGCAAAGTATATATTGATTACAATTGAATCAGATTTGGCCTTTTGAGTAGGTAGGCTTTTGCTGTTACAAATTATGATGGGGAAAGGACTGAGGATAGGACATCACAGGACTATATGAGTCAAACCTGTTAAAGAATGTTATGAACAAAAGAGGAATCCACTAAAACATGTACCTTCTTGCTTTGTGTATCATGCCTTTCCCCAGTGAACTCGGTTGAGTTTTGGTACTGAAGTTATTTTATATCTTTATTTCTAACCTAAATGCACATACTTAATGCTACAACTATAGCTCACTGTGTAGCAGAGATCCCATCAGAACTGAAATCTCAGTGCCAGTCACCTGTGTCATTTATTTCTTGCTGTGAGCCTAATGAGAAAACAGCCAGAGCTACCCTGAGAAACTGAGAAGAGAAATATCACTTTGCCAGAGGTACCCAGAAATTCAAACTGTTCTGAACATGGGAGCCAGTAAGAGCAGATGAACTTCCAAGAAATATCATTGTGAAATAAATAATCATCTCATTCTCAGTGAGATGGGCTTAGATTGTGCATGTCAGAGCCGCAAAAACTTACTGGTGAAGTGAATTAAAGTTTATCTAATGCCTTCAATGGAAATTGCATCACACTTTTATTCTGTCCTTCCCTTGTGAGCAAAATTTTCTCAGAATGCCCAAACAAAGTACACCCACAAGGTTTTTTACTAACTCCTAAATGTGTAGCAGAATTTGTATCCAAGAGTTAAGCAGTGCCATGGATGATCATTTTCAAAAGAATATGTGGTATCAAATATCGTGTGTACATAGGAAGATGGAAGTTAAGATAAAGACAAGTTTTGGTTGAGGGAAGAGAGTAAAGCAGCAGTGCTTATTGCTCAGTGGATGTCTATTCCCTTTGTATTGAAATTTCTTTGGTCTGCAAAGTTAGCAGAAACCGTTCCAGAAAGAGCTGATTGAAAAATTATTTTATATTAAATAAAATGGTTTTAAAATGTTTATAGCTTTTGTAAAGTACTTGAACTTTGATAAAACCTTTGACTGCTGTTGGTTAGAACTCAGCTTCTTTTTGTCAAATTCAAAATACTACAAGATAAAAATACTGGCCTATGTTCTTAAGGCACAGCTACTTTTTTACTGTAGCAGAAAATTAGGGATAAATTGCCGTGTGCTTATGACTAGTGATTTTTTGGTCCTTCAGATAACTAGGATTGTTCAAATAACTAGGATTGTTCAGAATGTTTCATTCTGAAAAAGCAAAGCTGTATGCTTTCTACAAATTCTACCTTATTAAGAGCTCTCTGTCAAAAAAAAATATGTCAAAACAGAATTCTCTGAATATTGCCAACATTTAAAAAAAAAAACACATTCTGATCCAAATTGGGGAAATGCAGAATGAAACATAAAATCAGGATTTTCCATATTTTTGACTCTGTTAAAAGTACTGAGGTGTTGCCATTCTTAGTCTTAGTTAGAGTTGGACTAGATGATCATTGTAGGTCCCTTCCAACTGAAAATCACTTCACTTCACTTCACTTCACTTCACTTCACTTCACGTCACTTCTGCTTTGTTCTATTTACTTCACTTTTCTTTCTATTTCTCTTCTTTTCTTATTGTTATAGCAGAGTGTTAGTTTGACATGGAAGTTGCTGGGACACTAGAGAGGCTGATGGCAGCATTAGATGCTAAGACAGCTATTGTAGCAGAGCTAATTTCAGAGGTTCTAGGGGAAGGCATTTCTGATTTCCTAATACTGCCATTTTTTCTATGGCAGCAGTATTGAGCTTGAGTTTCATCAAATGCCACCATGCTGAATGATGCAAAAACACAAAGAAGGATTTTCAGTCCTGCAGAAGAACCTTAGTCATAGGAGCTAAGCTCTGATTAGCAGATAGAAGTCCAATTATTGCATTATTATTTTTGATGAGTGTGCATGTCAAATTACATAGCAAATCTAAAAAGTCATGTCATTGTGTTTGCCATTGAGATGGAAGAAGGAAGGAGTCTATCTGAGCATGGGAATCTTCATGAAAACAACATCCACTCTGGCATTGCTCCCAGGCAGAGCAAGCTGTATGGTAATCAATCAGGTATGTAATTTAAAATAATTACGTTCTACTGTTACAAGCCTCTGGGTGACCAGCAAACTCTATTTGCTCCTCCCCTACCTGCAGTTTCATCTCAGCTAATACAAAACATTGCCTTTTTCTTGTTGTGCCTTAATCTTATGACACAGCAACAGCAGGCATTGAGCCAGGCTGGCTTCTTGCAAGCCAGCTTCAAGATGTTGCTCATCTAATTGTTTCCACACTCACTTTCACTCATGCAGGTGCATCCTGTTCTTGCTGTGTCAGTGACCACATTGGTGGCTTTGGCACCATGGGCTCCTCCACACATACCAAGGTTCCTCTCCTCTACAGGACCAGGATGCAATTAACAAGCCTTTAGAGATACCAGAGGCTATGTTGTGTAGACATGGACTTAACTGCCTGGTCGCTAAGGAAAACTTCTATCTCTTGCCATTGATAGATATGAGAGGTAAGAAACTGCACAAACATTGAGGAAGGAGAAATGGAAAAGCTAGCCTTTGTTATCTTGAGACCATTTGTGATCTATTCTCTAGTCTTTGCCCACATGGGCTCCAGCTCCTAACACGTCTAAGATCATATGGTACTGACTGGCACTTGACCTGCTTAGAGTGACCAAGGCATGGGCAAAGATAAGGTTTTTTTTTTCCTTATGTCACATGGGATCAAAGGAAACAACATTTTTTATTTCACATTCACACCCTGTAGGATGTTAGGCTGTGCTTTGTTTTAGGACATCGATTAAGAGAATTTTGTGCAGAGGTAATGGTGCCTCAGTGGGAGATGTGCCTCAGTGAAGAATGAATAAGAACTGACTGCAATCATCAGCAGTGTATGTCAGAGAGAGGTCTGGTTACAGCTGTGGTTGTGCAGAGATGAGGAAGGGGATGAGAAGTTTCCTCTGTTCCCAGATACATTTGGACAACCTGTCCTAGAATTCGGCCCCAGTAGTTGTCAGTGAAATCCTGCCTGGAATAGAACCAGGAAAGGATGCGGGACCCAGAAGGTACATGAAGCAATGCCTCCACCTTCATACATATCCATAAAATCTTTTCTAACAATGACATTATTTTCCTCTATACCTGGAACCATTAGAGGTGTTCTGAGGATTTCTCACAGCAGCTTGCTTCCTTTAGCTACAAGCTTTATTAGCTTCGGCAGAGTATCATGGTGAACTGTCTCAAAAAAGGAAGAGGAAGTTGAAGAAGACAGCACTGGCATACTCATCAATGAATAAAAGGAAAGAAGTAGAAAAAATGGAGGTGAGAGGAGGTCCTGCCTTTCCGCTGGGAACATCACAGCACTGCGTTATCCTAGAGTGAGTAAATTTCTTCTTGCGTCACCAGAAGCGTCCACTAGCATCACTTTATTGAATGGTATTGATGCAGTTGCCATGTGCTTGTTCCTGCAGCACCTGAAGAAAATGAAGATGTTTTTGAGAAGAAGACAGACAAAAGGCAAGCACTGGATGGAAAACAAATTTTCTTCTCCGCTCTAAAAAGTGGAGGAGATAGGTAATGTCCATGGGGGGCTTGTCATGCTTTTAATTATAACAGACGTTACTATTAGTGTCTACTATGTCTACATCAGAATCCTAAAAGTGAAAGAATAATCAGAACATACCTGACCATTTTCTTGACAGGTATCTCAATGATTTTGGTTTTTTTCTGCAGAATCATTTTGATAGTAACCAGATTGTAAAGGTATGAATTTAGTTTACCAGGCAGGGGCATGACAGCCAGGCATGCAGACAGATTTAGACTCACACAGTTAGACTCTGGACACTGCTTTCAGCACACTTCAGTTTAGCTGTCTTTTGCTGTCATTAATTCACTACTGTTTCCATGACAGGTGACATGAAAGTCACACCCCCAGATAGGTGATATGGAAGAGTTCTTTAAAATGTGACTGTCTCCAAGTGGTCATGATGAAACTTTTTTTTTTTTTTTTTTTTTTTTTTTTTTTTATTCCTAGCAGTTTCCACCCAAGGATATGAATAAAATTTTAAAGTTTTCCTTAGGTATTATGATACCAAAGGCACTGAGACCTCATGGTCCTTTCCTTCTTGCACATAACACTACAGGTTATCAGTCCGGATCCGAAGCTGAATATTTCTGCGCTGCTGCAATCCTACTCAGAGGAGGTCCCAGGAGGTGCATGCTTCTCTCCACTGCCTACTGATAGCTCTGCTTCTTTGGCCATATAATGTGTAACTGTGAGCCCTTTGCCCTGTACACTTAGCAGAGGTGAGCATATAAAACCCAGGCCCAGAAATCTGAGTTCCATCCCAGGTTTCCCCATAGGTGCTCCCAGTTGTCTATTATGCCTCGTGGCAAGACCACCACCACACTGTGGTTTTATGTAGTGCTTCGCCTGCTGGAGACTCACTACTCTGTCATCTTGCTGTAGTTAAAATGGGAGGGGAAAAAAAATGGATTTTCAATGATTCACACTAAAAAATTATTTCTTAAAGCAAAATAGCTCGTTTATCCTGAATAGGATAAAGCCATATGGTAAACAACAGCAATCTGCCTTTAGAGGCATCCTGTGGTTTTTGACAGCCTTAGCCCACAGCCTTTGATTAGATAAAGGCCTTAATATTGCATTACAACAGAATTACCTGTATTATGGAAGTTGCTTGTTGCAATTGTGTTGACATGACTAGCTTCTCGTGTGAACGTATTCTGGTCTTTCTAATCTCTTTAGCATCAGCAGCAGGACATTTTATTTGCAATTGATTTTTAAATTTAGGAGTAATTGAAGTTTAAGCGCAGTTAGCCTCTTGCAACAGGAACAGGTTGATACTGTTCAAATCCTAATTATGCACTGATTAAAAGTGATTGCATTGCCAAAGTGAGCAAGGGCTACAATTTGTTTCATTCTTAAAGGCTCGGCATAGAGAATTAATTGTATTTCCAGGAAAACAGATCAACAGAAAGAGGAAGCAATTAAGAGTTCATTGCTGAATCATAAATTTCCTGGCAGTTTTTGGAAGGTAGACCGGGTACACTTAAACTTACAGATCTTATTGATAACAGGGATTAACCATTTAATAGTTTTGGTATTTGATGATACAAGCTTTACTTACCATCAGTCACATTAAGTTTTGCTTAAACATGTAAGGCAGAAATGGGCTTATTTTCATTTCATCCAGTCTTGTAGTGATCTGGTGTTTGCTTTCTTTTCAAATTTAATAATGAAATGAAAGCCTGCAAATTGTTCTCATGTAATAAGTAAGATAAACAAAACCAGTCACACTTTTCATATGAGCAGGAGTTATTTCATAAGCACCATAAAAAATAAGAAAGTATGAGAGGGAAACCAGAGCAGCAAAATACACTTCCATAATAGTGATGGGGCAAAACCTGGACTCTAAACAGGATAGAGCTGGGAGTCCTGTCTCTGGGTTTCTGACTGTCACAGGCAATGCCTGAGCCAGATCTGAATGATCCCAGATTTGGGAAAACAGTCCAGACCTGGGTCTGTACAGTATTACTTTTATTATTTATTTATACATAGGATATGTCTATATAGTGGGCTCTGCTGCTGCACCTGATCTCTCACTGATGGAATATCAGAATTCCCAATGAAGTGTAGAGGCAGTTTATGCCAGCATCATGGTAAAAGTTAAAATGGGTTTTTATCCCAGCTGTAGCATTTTCTTTCCTCTCACTTTCTCTATACAAAACAGTAGTTTCCTTAATTCCTATCAGCCTGTTGCAGGAGAAATTTCAGTCATGGCTAACAGAAATGTCAAACAAGCTGCCACTGTGCTTTTATTATTGTGTGAGCCATTTGGTGCAATACACACAGAACACCTAAAATAAGCAGGTACAGAGAATTCAGTAAATAAGGGATGTTTCCAGACGCACAGACAAAACTGACACTGTTTCCAGAGAAGCTGGAAACAAGGAAAACCAGTTTTCTTTCTACAGCAGTAGAGGAGCCTGTAGTGGCATATGTAACTTTTGGTTGCTTTGACTTTCTTAGTAGGTATCTTTTGTATGCATTATTTAGACAAAATGGCAACTAGATACCACAGCAGCCCACCTAAGCCTTTGTTCTTCTGAATTCCAGCAATTCTCTACCACTTCTGAGCTGAGTAACCCATGAAATCTAAGCAATGATGTGCTTGCTGTCTGAAAGAGTACTCTTTGAAGTACACCTACTGCTTCAACTGTTTTAATTTTGGTGAAAGAGTTGGAAAGGACTGAGATTTGTCTTCTTATCACAAGAATCACGAATTAAATAATTTTGCCTCTTTAGGCTTAGTTCCTCTTGTCTCCATAGCCTGCAGTGCCAAGTCCAGGGCACACAGGGGCATGGTGCCATCATGATAAGTACCATCACTCTGAACATGAGATTGTGCAACATTCGCCACAGGCCAACTAAAAAGTTATTGAAGGCACCTTTTGGCCCTTAATTTTCTTTTTGATTAATGAGCAGAATTTTCTGAAAGCCGTTTTCTGGGCTACTGGCTCAACATACACCATTTCAGACAAATGCTTCATACCACTGCTAGGTAGCTGCCGCTGGTCCCCCAGGACACAGGGACCTCCAGCTTTTGTCAGACTTTGAGAAATCTCCCAGTGTTTCAGTGACGGTAGTGCAGAGAACAGTGCCACCACTGAGTTAGGCTTCGATATGCTGACAATTGGCAGTAAAACACATCAGTATTTTGCCCAGAACTTTAGGAAGGGCACACACACAGTTCGTTCACGGGTTCCTCCTTTTTAGGATTTTTAAAAGTACGGGTTTTTTTCAACCTGTAGAACAGATTGTCGCTGCGAGATTACTCTGGTACAGGAACTGTATGAATTCTGTAGTCTTCTTCATATCACATTACTAATTCATAGATTCAGCTAGCTCAGTCACTCTTTTCCCTTTCTTTATAACCACAGAGAAAGACTCATGCCAACTGTGAAGATTGTTTTTAGCCTGGCTCCTTATGAAAGCAAGGCTCACACGTTACTTTACATGTCACCTAATGAGTTTTGAACCCTTTTAGCCAATGCCTTCCCACTGTAGCAGAAGAGCTGAGTTAGCCAAATAATTTAGTTCCTGTACATTTTTGCCATATAAGTCAAAAATGTCTGCTCAAATGACATCTGCACCATTTTTTTTCTGCTTTAAGGACAAAGCACAGAAGAACAGTAGGATAATTTTACAATTACATAAGAAGACAGTAGAAAACGTAAGTTTTATTCATTTATAATCCATTCGTTGAGAGATGCATATCAAGAACAAAGCAGGCATACAGAAAACTCTTTTTATCTTGTACTTGTCAACTAGTTGTGAAATTAAACATTGGAGTTCAAGTCAAAAGAAAAATCCTTTATTACAGACGAAAGAAAGGCTCAATCCATAGTAATGATGTGAAAAGCAGTCATCAAAAAGTGTGTAGCTTCAACTGAAGGGTTAGATTTACTGGAGTGAATGCATTGCAATTCCACTGAAATAAACTAGTCCAAAAACTTGACAGTTAAATAACACTTACTACTCCAAACAGTCCTTTTAGAAGCCACTGTAATTTTGGGTGACTCTCTTGAAGTCATTGAATTTTCTCCAGACATATACTATTAGTATTGAGGTGAAACTGTCTGTAATTCTGAATTCTGGTCATGAATTTAGGCATCAATTTCTTTTTCCTTAGTGACTGTCTTTTACAGCTGAAACATAAACCACTTCAGTGGCTCTAGTCAAGACTTGTTTACTGTCTCTAGCAGAATAATTTTTCCCAAACCTTTCTTGAACCATAATGATCACCTAAGGAGCTCTGAATGTTGTCCATACTGGGCACTGGCTCAGGATATTACCAAAAAATTGATTTTGCCATAATTCTTTCTATGCACATTGCTTTCTCAATTACATAATTCATAGGATCTTTCAGGCTCAATTGCTGCATTTGAGAAGATGCTGAAAATGAGCAGGTCTAATGCAGGGTGGTGTGTAAGCCTAAATTTCTTTCAGGAATGCTGTTCCAAAGCCCATTGAAATAGGTAGGCTTTTTCTGCACTGTCTTCAGTAGGATTTGTGCCAGGCTCAGAGGACATTTACAGATTGCAGAGTATTGAATTAGAATGATGAAATTGTTAATGTGTAATACGTGCATAATAATAGGCATTTGGTTAAAAATCAGTGTTGGAGCTTGTCTTATGAAGAAATAATAGAAATATGTTACTCCTGGGATTTAATTCAGAGTGAATAAAAAGAACCAGGGTGTTTTCCTGTCATTTTTTCTGAGAATTAAGAGGATTCTAAGACTAATCAAAACCTTTCACATACTCCTCCCATGTTGTAAATGGATCAGAAGTTTGAAAATGTAACTCTGAGATTATTATGTTTGCATGAATGTTTTGCAATCCATAAACAAGACCTTTACTCTGTAAGCAACTTCTGAATGGAAAAATGTCAGTTTTCCATAAGGAGTTCACAGGAAAAGCTGTATGTTCAAAATGTACTTTCTATTTATTTCACCTCGGAAGGTCATCTGACCAACTTCCTTTTCAAGGAGAAAGATAACTGAAGACATATGCTTGTTTGTTAATTTTTTTTTTTTAGCTTCTTGAATTTCAGTAATAAGGAGAGAAGCTTGACTCAAGCTAACCTAAGGATGGATAAAGAATTTTGATAGGGCTGTGAAACTTTCCACAGCTTCGGAGCTAACAGAACGTAACATCAGAGCTGTTTCCCACATCTGTTTCTGCATTAGCTTTTTCCCCTGACTTGTACATAAAATATTGTGAAGCATCCAGCGGCCATGGCTAAATCTATTAAAGAAAATGATCTGAGGTTGTGCTACAGCTCAATATCACTTTGTGATGAAGCATATTCTCTTTACAGTCAGTTGTGGGCACTGACCTGGTATCCAGTGGAGGGGTCATCAGAGTGCTCTTCCTTCATATTCAGTATCCTTTGTTTCTGCTTGGAGAACGTGTTTCTTGTTAAAATGTTTGAGTAATCAAGAGTAGCCTCCTTGAACGTTGCCACTCACCCAATAAGTGTTTGCAGAACACTTGTGGGCTTCCCAAAACATTCTTGAATTGATGGTGGTCTCACACAACTTCCACAAAATCCGCACAGCCATAACAAGCCAGATACCTTGGACTTACAGTTTTCACAAACAGTTTTGAAATATGAATACACATTGACAAGCTGCTTTGAAAATAAACCCAAAAGAGCATTTTCTTCTAATTAAAAAATATTAGAGAGCTCTCTGCTGAACATTCAGATCTTTGGTGTTACCTGAGTCAGAAAAACAAGCTCCTGTTCTACATTTTTAGCAGTAGAGAGTAGTGACTCTTTTATACAGCAGAACACAAAGGCAGGGTTTGGCTTAGACCTTTTACTGTAAAATCTCTATCTCCTCCTGCAGATTTTTGCCTTCTTTCAATTTTATCTTCCTATTTCCTTCAGTACAAAACACAAAATTGGGATCCAGTCACAACATTACTTCAGAATTGCTTCTTACACAGACTATGTTTCTGCTAAAGGTGAATTTCATCCCAAATCCTGCAGGTGAATTCATTCTGAATTAATTCTCTGCTCCCTGCAACCAGCTGCACAGAATTTCAAACCAGTATAAAAGTGTTCCTGTAGGCTTAATCTTGCTGTGGTTGAGCTATCACTTATAGGTGCTGTGCAGTGATCAGGTGAGAATACCTGGAACTAATTTCTTATGGATGAGCAGTTTAGTTAACAACTAGCTCTGGTTTAGCAAGCAAAGGTAAGTGCTATGAAGAGGCTCCATAATAAACTATGAAATAAGTTTAATGGAATTTTTTTTCTTAAAACTTTCAATGGCACATCAGATGTTTTTGAAAGACCTCATCCTGTGTGTTTTGAATGACAATTACAATAGTGCTGCAACCTAACTAATCCTGTGGGCACTTCTTTGTAGATATTGTGTACAGGTATAGGGAGTTTGTGGCTTGTGACTAGTTGCCTGAAATTAAAACTATGTATTCAAAAACTGCACCAGTTAATGTATATTGTTTAGCGTAAGCAAGAGACTGAATCAATGTTCTGGAGATAATCTTCATTTCAGTATTTCCTAACAAAAGGCTAGATTTGGAAATCTTGCTCTTCTTTAATGTTGGGATTTGTGTCTAGAGATATTGACTCGCATACTTTCTTTCTGAAATTAGCACAAATCCTTCTATAGCTCTTAGTTTCCTTACATTCCTGACTATTGGCATAAACTCAGAAAGAAGAAACCACAAGACAGAGCGTTTTCTGAATGTTATATATCAGAATGGAGCTTGGGAAAGGGAACATAAATAGCCACTTACTCGATAAATCTAGCAGAAAATAAAGTGAAGAATTCCAGCCCCATAATCTTGTAATTAAAACCTTGGCAAGTTTTTAGATACTTCTATTATTATTTTATTTTCCCACCATTTTAGCAATGCAAGAAGCAGAACATTTAACTGACAAAAATGATTTAATAATACAAATCTCAAAGGTCAAGTTATTTTTAGACCAGTTTTTATTACTAAAATCTATAAAAAAAGAAAATCAAATATTTTGATACATCAGCCTTTAAATTAACACAGGAATATAAACATAACTTAGTTTCAAACCATTTATGAAGAATGGGTAAGCTTAGGAATAACAGTGGTGCTGGGCTTCAACCTCAGTTTCTGGCATCATTTGGCATGAAGGCTCAGTTGAAATAAATGCAAAGATTTCTGTAGTACTTGCATCCACATACAATGCTATCACAGAGAAAGTCAAAGCAGTGAATGTATGAAATGATATTACTTTTTAGTCATGATTGATCACAGAATAAAGCTGGGCCTTTTTTTACCGTTGTTATATGCTTGATTAAGGGATAATAGCATGCTAATTACTACAGAAAGATCTTAAACACAAATCAGTCTTTTTTTCCAGCTCTTACTCTTCAACAGGACAGGTCATAACCAGAAAGAGATAGAGAAATTAACTATAGAAACATGAAGCAATTTGGCTATGGCCAAGGAATAGGTCAGTTGCCAAGCCAGGTGTAGGTCTCAATCTCCTCTCTCTGTTTCCTGTTGTCACTTCCTGTTTCATGATTTCATTAGGGTTTAGTTGCTGAATAGAATCATCTGAAAAAGCCTGACTCTCCCTGTTACTCTTAGATCATTCACATGCTATTGCACTGGCCCTAAGGCTGTATGTCATTTCTTGCAGGGTCTATGGGCCCCTGTGCTGTTGGATGCACAGGGAGAGAATCATGCATATTGCTTCTAGTTTGAATCACTCTCTTAGCCCTGGTATATCTTCAAGGATAATTATCTCCTCTTAGCTCTCCAGCATGGGCCCACCTATCAAACACCTCTTCATTAAATCTTAAGCTCTTCCTAGTTTGCTTTGATCACACTGTAATGTGCTGGTGGACAACTCAAGAAGTTGAAGATGGACTATTCTTTACAAAAAACGTCACTTTACTGGCTAGGCTTGACTCTTCTTACTCAGTCTGATTTGAAAAGACAACATCAAGGTCTCTGTCTTCTCGAAAATAAGGAAAATAAGCCCTGCAATACGATGGGAACAAGTAAACTGAGTAGATCATCAGTTTTTAGAACAAGATAGTGTACAATACATTCAGCTAGTCCTGCACTTTGTGGCAGTTGCACAAAACAACAGTGAGTCCCAGGTGTGACATCAGGGGAACACACATACAAACCAAGTGTTCTTATTGCAAAATTCTGTTCCAGCCAAATGAAGCCTTTTTAGCAGGGTCAGGTAAAGACATAGAAAGCCGATCGTCTCTCATCTTTTGTCTATTCTTTTGTTTTTCTTGTGTATTCAGCTGTGAAACAGAGCTGTGGTTTGCCTGGTGAGGATCCTGGTGTCCAGGCTGAAGCAAATCTGTATGTTCAGTCAGCTCAGTGAAGAGCACTCCATGATGGTGTTTCCTCTCCTCAAATAGCCAGTCTCAGGGGCATGTAGTTCATAAAGTTGTTTTGGCAGATAAAAGTGGCTGTAACAAAGCACTTTGGGAACTGGAGACAGGCAAGGTGGTATTTTCTGTCTCTCAAAACAGGAGAACTAGAGGACTAGTCTGGTTCTTAAAATCACTTTGGAGAAAGATTTAGTGTTGAGTAGTCTGGGTGGGCAGGGGAAAATGGTGAGCAACACTGACAAAACTGCTAAAAAAAAAAACCCACCAAAATAAAAGAAAAAGCAAGAATTATTTCCGCAGAACTTTTAAACAGTTCCAAAGTGGAGGGGTTTTGTTTCCTTTTTTCTTTTTCCTGGGAAATAGGTTATCATCAGGATTGCAAATGACAACTTGACTTTCCTTCCAAGTAGGTAATTTTTTTAAATTACTATATTACATTAAAAAATACAATATATGAGCTTGCAGAACTCTAGGTGTGTGTGCATGCTGTTCCCATCATAAAAAGAGACAACTCACCTGTGAAAGTAGCAGCTATGCTGTAAATTTACTCTGCTATATCCTGCAGACATTGTAAGTCAAGTTATCCAAACTGTCTTAATTCACAAATCTATGGCTTGTATTATATTAAAAGTGATATCATTGACTGTGAATTCCTGTGTAACTGGTGAAAAGATCAGATTCCTTGCTCTAGTACTAAGGTGGGCATTGACTACTATTATTCATTACTATTTGTGAAATGAGCTAATACTGGAGGTCAATGACAAATGTCCTTCCCACCAAAAGTCACTATTAAAACCAGTGCTTTTGGTGGGAATACATTTGAAGGGTTTAGTGATTAATTTTGCAGGAATGACTTTGTACTATTCTAAGTTTCCTCTCCACATGAGGCATACTGAGCTGGTTGACCTCACAGAATCCAAAAGACCTTTTACACAGCTAAAGAGTCACAATGGAGCCAGTCGTTTGACACAAAAGGTCAAAAGATGCCGTTAGAGCTGGAATCAGTTAGGAATGTCTTGATGTGCTGGAGTTTTTATAGGACAATGTTCTTTTTTCCTAACTTGACCTTAGATGGAATTTCTCACTGAAACACAAGAGATATGTCAAAGGAAAAAAAAAAAAAAAACAATTCAGTATTAGAGTACCAGCTTAAGAAAAGGAATTGCAAATCCATGATTCAGGTCAAGAACTTGAACTTGCTTTCTACATCCTGTAAAAGTATTTCCCTTACAGTTAAGTTATCAATATTAAGTCTTGTCTTTTTCTCATTTAAATGTGCCATTTGTAAATCATAATAAACAATGAGCTAAAGAATTCACCTTGTTAAAAAACACTTCCAATTACCTGATGTAGACTGGTGTGTGTGTGCGTGTGTGGATATAACAATCATTCATACCAAAAAACTAGCTTATTACCACAGCTTATTACCTGGAAGGATTTTGTAACCCCTAGTACTACATGACATTTCAAAAGAAAATATCAAGTGCAAAAAGGAAACATGGATGAGTCAGACAATGTATTGATTTTATAGTTTATCATTTATTATAGGAGATATTGCTATGACTCCAGGCATCTCAATGACAACAACTGGTGAAAAAAAGCCACCTTGTCAAGGGTTAGGGCTGGGTTGGCCACTAGCTGAATAAAAAACACTGTTTATTCCTCTGCCTTCCCTCAGGGGAATAGAAAGGAAATAAGGGGGAGAGTCTGAGGGACTGGAAAAGAAAACTAAAACAGCTTTAAAAATATTAACAATAAAATCAAATATGTACAAATATATATAAAACCAATATTGAAACCAACCACCCTGATGGCAATTGTCACCATCAACACTGAAGTTATGGAGCAGGCACTGGGGAAATCCCAGGCTGGACTTAGTGGCACATGGGTACCAGATTTAGGAGTTGGATTCTGGAACTGAATTCAGGAGCACACAGATTGGGACTAAAGGTAGAACAGAGAGAGTCCTCTTCAGACACTAGGCATTGAAGAAGAGAGTTTGACCCTCATGCTCCCTCAGCTTTATGCTGAAGATAACATATATGGAATGCAATGCCTTGTTGATCAGTTTACTCATCCTGTCCTCTCCTCCTTGCTGGTGTGGCCTTCTACTGCGTTCCCCAATGTGGTTCACAAGATTTAGCAGTGACCTTGGTCTTCATGGGAGCAAGCACTAGCAAGAGCCTTTCTGCACAGCAATCCTTGGTACTAACTATAAACCTCAAGCATTATCACTAAACAGAATTAGTTCTGTTATAACTCAAATTGGGACACACTTGAAAGATGAGTAAGGAATATTAGTTAGGTCAGGAAAAGAACAGATCTTAGGATCAAATTCAGCTCAAATCTTGCATTTAGAAAGTAGTTTGTAATTGATTGTTTTGCCTTTGGGTCTGAAGTGAGGATGGAAATAAGTGGGCACTTCCAAGTTAGTACTTTGTACTAGCTTGAGGGAAAATGTAATACTACCTAGAAATCTCTATTTCTCTCTGTTAACTGCAGCTGTATAGAGCTTCACAAAACAACTTCTGTTGTCATTAAATCTGCCTGTGATGTTTAATGGTGTGGCTTTAAAACTCACCCCAAGTGTTCTGAGAAGCACTAGGTTGAAACTAGCTCTGCCAGGAAAGAGATGGAAGCTCTACTGCTGCTAGAGTTTATGGTAAGGAAAACTATAAATCCAGTTACGCTATTGCTGAACACTACTAATGGGACTATTTACCCTTAACCTCTGTGTCTTGAGCTTAATTTTTGTCTTGACTAGCTCATCTGGGAGATTTGTAGTGCAGAATGGATTTAAGGACATGATAAATCTATTACCTCTACAGCAAATAAAGGTGATGTTACTTGACTCCAATGAATCCTTTTCAGAACTAGCTTCTTTAACTTTTACAGAAGCTGTTTATCTGTACAGTTGCATTTTGCTGGAGGCAGCTTTGGAATGACCTTCTTTCTTTTCCCTTGGGGTAAATAAAGTTAATTCCATTGTTCATGTTTTTCATAGCATGACCTCAGTAAATACATCCTATCGTGTGGTGATAACTTGGGGCCTTTCCAAGATCTCAGAAGACTTCATTTTATTTGAACAATTGTATTGAATGCCAAATGTCAGAAGGGAAACGCACTTCTTTGGCTCCAGAGGTCTCTAGATGCAGCAGTGAGGTGTTTCTGTTGCAGAAACAGAGCAGAATCTCTTGAATCAAAGCATTGCTTTTTCACTTAAAGCTTAGCTCTATGCAGGATGTTCTTTAGTAGAGTGATGGTGAGAAGGAAAGAGGGATAAGCAGAGGCTGAGTAGGAAGCTGAAAAGCTGTAGAGTTTCCTAGTAACTTTTAAAAATAGCACCTACAAGCTTTAAAGCAGATTGAGTCCACTTATGTGTGAACACATAGCAAAATTCTGTGGTTTTATTATTGGCAATGTAATGTTATCTGCCTATTTAAAGTTCAAACCTAGAAGCCCTATGACTACACAATCTTCTTTCATGGAAAAGCCCACCAAGTTCCCAGCCTTTGTGACTAAAGTGAAAAGCTGAAAGATGCCTCAAAGTTCAGAAAACAGATGTTCTGAATTATGTATAGCTAGACGTAACTGCAGTGAAGGAAAGAATGTCTGAATGTCTCAGTCATGGAGAATTTTAGTCAGAACAGGTAAGATCAATAGGAGGAAAATCACTGGTCCTATCTTTCCTCATCTGAAATACTGGGTAACAGGATTGAGCTAATTGCTGAAATTCTCAAGGAATTCCTGTGCCAGTGCAGTGAGGAGAGACTTTCTCCTTGAAGCTGGGCAAGTTTCTTGCCTGCAGGGTTCCCGTCTATCACATGTTAAGAGCAAAGAGCCCCAGCAGCCTACTGCTCTAGCAGCCACCTTTTTGGCTATTTCAGTGCTGTCCAAAGGCTCTTTGCCTGCTTTTTCGTGTGTAACTCCTGTCACAGAACTATAAGGCTCAGGTTGGAGGGAAGAGGTGATTAGGACTTACCTTTTGAAAAGTTTCTTTTCAACAGAAGACTTATAATGGAGGATATTTGGGAATATTTGAGGAATAACAGGCTGCCCAAGGATTCTTCAATAAATCATTGAAATGTGTTTTCATTGGATACAGATTTTCACATTCTGCTTATGCTTCGTTTGTTAGAGCAGGACTTCCTCCGCTGCTCTGTCTGCATCCCCCTTGCCCGTCTCTCTTTTGAGAGATTGACTTATCTCCATGTTCCTTAGCTTCTCTCTTCTACACTGCAAAGTAAATGAATCCTCACTGGGAACTTATTTATTTTCTGTTTCTTTGTGTCAAAATTCACAAAATGTGCCACAAAATATTACTTAAACTTCATAGTCTGAGAAAAAAAAAAAATCAAAACACTTTATTTTCATTTTTATATTTCCTGAGATACACATAGAAATAATTTCTTGTTTGCTATATTCAATGGTAGCTCTAAGTGGGAAGAAAATTCAGCTAGCTTTTAAGAGATGAGAATGTGTTGGTTATGATAAAATTGAGAAATCTCTGTATTTTATTTTTTTTCTCTCAAGTGTGTTCTGATTTTTTCTTGGAGCAGAGGGCAAAAGTCTACATTTCAGCACAAAGGGAATTTCCATGAAACTCTTCACCTGCTCGAACCAGGCTTTTTTTCTGTGTTATTACTTTTTAATACTTACCCTTCAGCATGTTTCCTTTTGTACTTTGACATTTAGCTTTAATCTGTGTGTAGCCATACACACCACTTCTACACTCAGATCAGAGTTTGCCCTACTGCCCTTAAATGAGTTTGCAAAGGTGAAGAACATCAGAGGAACATGGCAACAATATTGTTTAAGAAGAGATGGTAAAAAAATAAATGGAATCACAAGTATTTTATTTTCCATCTGAAATATTAAGATCTAATCCAAAATTAACCAAAGGAAGATTTAATCTATAAAGAAATTACACTTAAAAAGATACTTGTATGAAGGTAATTAGGCAGGAATAGTTCTATGTAGCAAGCTGTAAATGTCAAGTCCATTTGGCTTTTCATTCCCAGTAAGGTTGTACTGAACACCAAGGAGCTGTTTTGATTTCATTCTGATGAGCTAGTTTACATCCTGATCCTCTCCAGCAGACAAAATTAGAAAAGTAAGACTAGAATAGATCTCAAGAGTTCATCTAGTGCAAGTCCCCTAGCTGTCAGACAGGATCAGCTGTGTCTGTGGCACTACTGTTTGAATGCTCCTCTAGTTTGTTCTGAAAGACTCCAAGCTTGGCAGTTCCACCATGGACTTTGAAATTAAATAAGTCCTTTCTTCTGTTACAGTCTATTGAGTAATTGGAGATCAGATTTATGTTACTTAAGCTTCCTTTTGACCTTCCCTTTCCAACAAATAGATGCCTGGGATATGGGTGGTTTAGGTATTACTTCTAGTTGCTCCTCTGTATACCTCGTTGAAGATTTTATCTTAGAACTGTCTTTTGCTTTTTTGATTGTTAACAGGTACAAACCACATTTCAGAAGCTGTCTTGACTTTTCCCTACTAAATAGATGAGTTTTCTAGACCCATGTTTACATAATCCAAGAGTACTTATCTTAAGCACATAAAATGTAAGGCCAGGACTGTGGTGACTGTTTGGCATAAACCTTCCTAGCTAACATGTTTTTCAGAACTTCTGTCAGTGAATCGTTCAGTGGGAAAATTATTCTTCTCTTACATAAGTTGCTGTTATCAAGTCCAATAAAATTTGATTTAACTCTATTTTTGCAAGTGGGAAAAAACGAATAATAGAATCACTTAGGTTGGAAAGGACTGTTAAAATCATCAGGTCCTTCCATTAATCTAGCACTGCCAAGTCCACCACTAAACCATGTCACTAAACACTACATCTACATGTCTTTTAAATACCTCCAGGGATAGTGACAAAACTCCTTCCAGGGGCAGCATGTTCCAATGCTTAATGACCCTTTCAGTGAAGAAACTTTCCCTAATAGCCAGTCTAAACCTTCCCTGGTGCAACTTGAAGGCATTTTCTCTTGTCTTTTCAGGTGTAACAGGTACTAGCCTCCAAATAAGTTCCTATTTAAAACTTCTTTTGTACTTCCATGTGTTCAAATTCTATCCAGAAACCATAAAAATGAATAAAATGTTTTGCTAGTGAAAACACTATATCCTAGAAATCCTAAAAGGAAGTTTAAGGTTTCTAAAATGATTAGAAAATAAACCATGTTGTGCTGGTTATTTGTTTAATAGCAGTTTAGGTTATATGTACACTCAAAGAGACACAAGTGGTTCCACCAACTGCTGTATGATTTCTTGAATGTTGATATCTAAGTGAATTTAAAAGATTTAGGCACTTTACCTAGTTCTCAGGTGTTTTACCTACCAGAAAAGTTTAATCTTCACTATAATCTGCTAGTCTCTGTCCTGACATTTAGTCTGTATTCCATGCAGAAAGACTTCACTGTGAAACTAGCAGTGTATCTTCACGGATTTTGTGGAATCTCCGAGTCTTTTTTAGTACTAATCTTTGTATGAATAGGAGGTTTTGTTGTGATTAGATCATTCCTTATTTTCTTTCTCATGGCTGTCTTTTAGTCAGGAAAAGAAAATAAAAATGCTGAGGTCAAGGGAATGCTTTTTGGGGACGTGAGGTAGGCCACACTTCCAAACAATGGCCAGACACTGTGTTCAGATACAGTGTCAAGGAATACTTTCCCTCAAAATCTCATATACTTGTCCCAGGCAGTGGGATGTTTCACAGAATGATTGCCATTATGGTGAGAAATATATCTCTATATAAATATAGACATACACGCACACACTCCTAATGTAGGAGAATGATGTATGAACTATTTTAAATTAAGGAAGCTAAGGTCTGCAGGAGGGTCTTCAAAACTCTGATACACAGCTCACAGCCTAAGTGTAAAGAGAGCAGGCAAGGCCTGTTATACAGCTGCACCACTTTTTCTGACAATCAAAAAGTGGATCAGAGAAACGCTACTACTCAGATAATTTTCTGGAGGGCTCCCTACTGCAGAGACCAATTATGTACTGCCCAAGAAAAGGGAAAGAAAATATGTACTCTTTGACTGATAAATGTTTTTGTTATATTTAATTGGGATTATTCATCTAGCCACTTCCATTTCCCCTGCAGACGTTAATCACCAATGCGTTCACAAAAAGGGCCTAAAATGTGATCTGAGCAGAAAACGCAAAATATCTTACAATTACAGCAGTTAAGGAGCAGTCTGATTTATCACCTGCATTCTATCCACAGTGCTTTAAAATTACCTTAAAACAAGAATAGCCAGAGAGCTGTCTTACTCAAAATGTATGATTACGGCTGTATTCAGGGGTCATTTTGGTTTTTTTGTTGGATTTTTCGTCTTCGTTACTTGATCTTTCTCAAATCCATTTGTTCCCTGAAGAATATTTCCTGCACTGTGAGACAATTTCTTCTGCACCACATTGCACACCATTAAGAAAACATTATTTCGTTCCCTCTAGAATGGGAAGAATTTGAAGTTTCAAGATTGAGGTTTTCTTTTGTTGTATTTTTAATATATTTCAAAACTATAAAATACCCTTATTATTTTCCCCTTTACTATTATCTCATACGCCTCTTGTTTCCTGAGAAGAGATTTTTAGTTCAGGTCTGCCTGATGGTACCTAGGTCTTTGTGTGAAATGGTATTCCCTCTGCATTGGAGACCTGCAACTCCTGTGTCTGCCATGTGTGCTAGGCCCTGGTCTTTCTTTAAGCCAGCAGTGGAACTGCCTAGTCAGTATGCTACTACTATATTTTTATGGCAGATATTGTTATATCTTCACGTACAGTTATCTGGACAGATGTGCTTGGATGTCTGTTTTAACATGACTATACTGCTTATATCACCTAAGTCTCTGGCTTTAAGCTTGATGTGGTAGCTCAAGCTCAATACACTGGAAGAGTTATGGATTGAGGTTCAGGACATGCAGGCATACAGGGAGGTTGCAGGTCTACAGCTTCAGGCTCAATGTGTTGTGTTGTTAGCCATGTTCCCTGTGCTTCTGTTTCCAAGAGACCTCAGAGCATGGTGTCATTTCCACAACCTCTTCTCTAAACCTTACAGCACTTCCTGGCAGCATGCTCCTCTCTGATTCCCCCATTACTCACCCCAAGTTGATAAGCAGTGACACCATTCAGCGTGCACTTCGTATGGTTCCAAAGCCTCTCCTGAGAAGATGGCATGTGGAAATATATCCCTCATCAACACAGTTGCCATCGTTCCTCAACAACTGTTATCTTGACTGCTGCTATGATTTACTGCTGATTGTTGGTAACTGTGGAGTAGTCAGATGCTGTTTGTTTATTAGTAAATAGAAGTTTTGTAAATATAAACTAGTCTCATCAAAGTAGCATGGAAGATACATAATATTCCTGGTATGAAGCAAGTTTATCACCAGTGTGTGAGTAAAATAATTGAATAGTTCCTCCCGTTGTTGAGCACCAGTAACCTCAAGGATGCTTTGTACATAGGACTTGATGTTCTGGACTCCTGCCACTCCAGGGCTGTATCACATTGATCACTTCCATAATTCTTTTTTTCTGTGAATGGGATATCACTGTTTTGCTGCCAAAGGAATTGAGTTAGTGATATCCCTGGAGCTAATGCTTAAAGAATATTTTTAAGATCTGAACTCTTCCCAACCAATGGGTAACTTATTTTCTCTGCTTTGCTGGTTCTTGAGAAACTCTCTGGCAGTAAAATACTGTTTCCTCCTTTTCATGTCTCTCCAATAATTTCCTTGTGTTATTAGCTTCATTATGTTACTTGGAGAGCTTGTAGTGTATTATCTGACAGCAAGGGTGATCTTTGTAAAATAAATCCTAAATATCCTCTTGAAGTTCAAGATGAAGCAAATTAGCTAAAGGAAGTTACTAAGTATGCACAGTTCAATTTTTAATAATGCACAGTGTGCAAGAATACAATGATAAAGCTCTTCCAGTTTTTGTAGAAATAATTTTCCCTGGACACAGCAGTTTGTATTATGTGACAGGGTGGGTTTTTTCCAGAAAGTTTTTCACTATCTGCTTATTGAATTTATCAATTCAAAAATAATGTTTGCATTATGTCTGTTGGTGATGACTGACTTACCTTTAAACTGGCAACCAAATGAAAAATATGTCTTCTCAGTCCTTTAGTGAGATGCTTCTTATTCCTTTATTTCCTAAGCGTGTTTGCCAGCCACTTCACATCTCAATGCACAAAATGCTGGAGTTTGCTAAAAAAGTAGGAATTGTGTATTGACTTGCAAAACTGTAGATATAATGTTGCTATCTAGAATTCAAGCTTTGGGCTATTTACCATTGTTCATAAGCTGCTTATCTCCAGGGGTCAAAAAGAACAACTTTTTCTTTGGAGTCATTACATATAATAATTGAATATCTACATGCTAAGTAGTTTCTTTCCCTGGAAGCAAAAGCCATTCCTGCAGGCAATATATAAGGCTAAACAGTCAATGTGTCTCATTCCACTTACTCTAATGGTTCTCTGACTGTGAATTTTCTCAGATTTTACCATATGCTGAGTGGATTATGAATGTGATTAAAACTGCAGAGTGGAAAACATCAAGCAAAACTAGCAAGTTAATTTAAAAAGGACTTAAAAAATAAATCATTAATGGGAAATGTCTAGTTTGATTTTAATTTTTTTTTTTTTTTAATGAAAATACAGTTTTGAATATCAAGTCATAAAACAAAGAGACAGAATTTAGCTCTTTTAATTTTGAGGTTGGTTAAGGTGGGGGGGTGTTTGTTTTAATTTGTTGTATTCAGATATATGTAGAGGGAAGAAAAGTATATTCTAGTTTTGATTATGATTATGCATTGGCTAACCCTAAGTATAAAATTAGCCTGTATTGGCCCATGTAGCAGTAGGCCTGACTTTTTTTTTTTTTTTGAGCTAGTTTAGAAAGCATCTTCTAAGAGTTGTTACAAAAAAATTAACAAGATGAATCCTCCAAGAACAGAGGAGGAATTACACCCTTGCATTGAACCTTTACTTGCTGTCTGTATCTAAACATCTTCAGAGAGCAGGAAGTCTAAAACCAAAACTTAAGCCAAAAACCTGGACTTGAATTGGAATCTTGCTGAACACTAAGAGGATTTAAAGATCTAACTTCCTATTGGGTAATAATTCTAAAAGGAAAACTATTATCTGGAGCTAGTGAGTCAGGGGAAGAACCAGATAGCCCCCAGCACAGTTGCCAGTACAGATGATGTGTGAATATGCCTGTGTGCTCTTAGAAAAGTGTGGAAATAATGTCCCTAAAAGTAAAAATATTTTCTCTTGAAAAATCCCAACAACTATGTAACTATTCAAACAATTAAGTTCCTAACCATATTCTTGTTTAACCGGAATCGTGTTAAACCTTTACAAACTTCATTGCATGCCCATCACAGGAATGAACAGCAATGTACATCTGTGTGAGTGAGTCTTCTGCTCTTTGTGGTTTTAACTATGCTATGTAGAGTTATATTTCTCTCTTTGTTCATATAAATGACATATTTTATGGCTTGAACTGCATCTTTCTTTCTTCCCAACGGAAAGACATGTTCAGACCATGTCTTCTCTTGCCTTGCCTTCCACAGCAAATAAAGGTCAGGACACCTGAACAGACCTCATGTCTCAGGTGGGAGGTAGAACAAAAATAGGCTGCTTTTCTGGAAATGTTTCTTCCTTTTCTAACATCTAGGTATGCCCAAGCACACAGCAGTGAAAAGGAGCAGTTATCCAAATGACTCATCTCTAGAACCAGCTGCCTCTCAGCCACAGGATCTGATTTTATATTAAATGACTCTTCAATTTAAGTAAGATGCCCCATGGTGCTGAATGACAACATTTAGGACTGCATTTTGACTCTTGGCCCAAACTCTCAATTTTGCTTTATTTGAGTCATGTAGTCACCCATATACCTTTATCTCCGTATGTAAGAGATAGGGATGGCAACATTTCCTCTCCTCAGCAGCCTCTGTTTCATTTGAGGAAATGTCATCAAAGTATGGGTTGTCAGTCACTAAGCCCTCTCCATGGAATAGCTCAAGCCAGCCCCAGGTACAGACTGGCAGAGCTGAACCTATGTGACTGTGGGCTGTCTTGGCAGCTATCATTTTGGCTTGCTTTAACAACTAAAAGGGAGTGGATCTCTTCCTAGCCCAGCATGATCAGGTACCATTAACAAGGTCACTAATGATCTGGGGCAGAAGTTTCCTACACAGCCTGCTGCCTCTTTTCCAAAGCAAAGGAAAATGAATTCTGCTCCTGAGGAGATTTTGGAGCCTCCAGGACAAGTGAGTGACTGTCCCTCAGCTATATCCCTGCATTTCCCTAGGAGGGGAAGAGCTGGCAGAGGATGGAGAACAGCAACCAGATCCAGCCAGGCGGCTGATGGGAGAACAAGCCACCCTTGGGGGAGTGGGATCCCTGGCACAGTCTGATGCTCTGCAGCTTGTCAGTGTGTAGGAGACGGATGGAGAAGAGGCAACACGGAAATGCGAGGAGGAGCAGACTTTTAACTGGAAGAAGAAAAAAACATTTTTCTGAGAAAAAGAGAAAAAGAAAAGGAAACTAGCCTTCGGTGTGTGTGTTTATATCAGTAGATGAATGCCCAAGAGCATCCCCAGCCTGGGCTGAGTTGGAAATATCCGCTTCATTATAGATCCATGGTAGAGCCCTGAGCAGTTCATGGTTGGAAGTAACTCAGTCTTCACCTTATTTTTAATCAACTCCTTTCTCTTGCCTATGTCTTGCAAACAACTCTGGAAGTAGTCAGTAGCTAAATATTTTTCTTACTCTGCTGTGGGTTTGAGGCTACCATCTACCAGAGTGAGTAGAAAACCTTCCATTCACTTCCATGGACATTGGATCAGGCTTTGTTGTTTTTAAAATGCCACTCTTTCAGAGGAATTAAGAGTCTCTGAGCTAATTAGACATGCTGGCACATGCACTGCTCCCTCCATCTGCCCTGCTTCAGACAGCTATGTAACTAGGAACAATAATTCTTCACATTCTCATGGCAGATAACATACGGTTTCAGAAAAATCCTCTAGCTATGACTCCACCGGGTTATGAGCTTAAGCTTGCTCTGGTATTGTTGTTACGTCTGATTTCATATTAATCAGTTTGTCTTACCTATGATTTTTTTTTTCTTTCCAAATTCAAAAATTTTTTTGAAAAAATTCATATTTCCAAAAATTGGGTTGATTTTAATTAGCTTGTGTATTTCAAAGTAGCTAGCCAAAAAGGTAAGAATCCACCATCTGAATGCATTCCCTGGCAAAAGAAATGAGAGGAAATATGATCATGACATAAACCATGTCACTCTAGAAAAAGGCCCAAACTCCTTCAGATTCTTATCCTCTCATCTCCCTTTCCTCTTCAGATATCTGATCCAGTTTATAAGTACTGGATTTGTTTCCTTGTTTCTGATTATGCAAACTTAAACCACCTTATGTGCTTTATAGGATAATTCATAGTAATTGTTTAAATATGAACATTCCAAAAATAGGAATAGCAAAGTCTGAACATAGGCATTCACATAAATTCAGTCAGAAGTTTTGCATTTAAGATCCCTCTTTTCAACCATTTTCTGTGAGCACCGTTTATAACAAGCACAGAGATGCAGGCAGCTAACCACAAAACTTGGTATTATAGCATCAAAGCTCCAAGTTAAATCAAGTGGTGTTTAGGTTAATTCATCAC
This sequence comes from Merops nubicus, assembly GCF_000691845.1. Classification (NCBI taxonomy): domain Eukaryota; kingdom Metazoa; phylum Chordata; class Aves; order Coraciiformes; family Meropidae; genus Merops; species Merops nubicus. Next base: position 41,819 of record NW_008599345.1, read on the forward strand.
TGCTAAAGAAATTAACTCAGACAGTAGTCTGATTCAATGGGATTCTTACAGTGATTAGAAGGGGTGTTTTATCCTTCTTGGGCTTGGAAAAAAAAAAAAAAAAAGACAAACAACAACCAAGCTGAATATATTCTTGGAGGAAACCTACTTTAAGTGCAAGTTGACTCAAGGGAGACATTTTTGTCTCATGACTCTGCATGAGCCACTTGAAGTTACTAGAAATTATCTGATTTGCTCCAAGCTGCCAATGAGTTGCTTTGTATCTTTGCTGAGTGGCTGTTTTTCACACCTCAGTTTCCCTATCAAGCTTTTTCTGAGTGTGAAGGATATTGGTCTCAGGCCTGCCTTTCTAGAAAAAAATCTAGAAAAACCCATGTGTTTTCCAGCATAACTGTGGCAGCCCAGAGAGCACCTCATTGCTTGCTTTTCTGTCACTGATCAACCAAAGCACAGATCTATAAAATCTTTTACCTTCAGGTGAGTCATTTCAGGGACTAATAAAAGGAAGAAGGCAGTAACTGGGCTATGGGCATCCTTAAGAAAACCTGCAGCTTCTTAGAAATTGTGACAGCAGTCCCATGTGCCATGCAGTGAGGTCTTTTGGGAGGAAGGAGCTTCATTAGGGTTTGAGGCTGGTTGTTTCTGTGGATAGCTGGGCTGCTGGAAGAGGTGTAAAAGCCTGTTGAAGGAAGGCTTGATGCTTTGGGTGGAGAAGAGGGGCTCCCAGTTGGGGATCCCCCTTTCAAGAGGCCAGAAGGAGGTGATGCAGTGTCTGGGAATGATAGGCTTTGTGTGAACTTGTGAAGGGGTGTGGTGGGAGAAGAGGGCTACATGCAGTTAACCCAAGGGGTGAAGGAAACACTGGTTCAGTGCCATCAGGTTGCAGTCTTCAGGAAAGCATGGAGTTTGTTCCCTCTGCATTGCTATGTCCATATCTGACAAATGAGGACTCTTCTAATGGAAAGTCTTTAAGCAGCTCAGTGGTGATGTCAATGGGTAGCAGCAACATGAGCCTGCCTGATAGCAACTCCCTGTCCCAACAGGAAAGGTGGCTGAGGAAAACAGCAAGCGTGGCAACGGCCACTGCAACATTCCCTGGGTGCAGCAAGTCCTGTGCTGAAGCTTTGTAAGCACTAGGAGCCCAAAAGGAGAGCAAACCAGAAGTTTTTCTGAGTCCTGAATAACACTTCAGTTTGTTTTGCTGTTAATGGAAAAAGAGTCTTTTTCACCTGTACCTGTTAATATTTCACAATGGCATCTAAATAAGTGTACCAATTAAGGATCTCAATCACTCCTCTCTGTGGAAGAGTAGTCGCAGGTACTGGCCACAACTATTGTGGGGGTTCATTTTGCAGGGAGAAGGAAAAGTCGGGCTTTTCTGTCTGAAGGGAGTTTGCCAGTAAGTGGTTTAGTTCATGTTGTATGTTTGAGTCTGGCAGGGACAGAGTTTCATTTTAAGGAGTTATGTTTACAAGGATTTAGCAGAAGTCTGAGCCAAAGCAGGCATACTGACTCTCTGGTCCCATTGCCAGCTTTCCCAGCAGTCCTGCAATGCCTCCTCTCCAACAAAAGTAAAGTAAATAGTACTGTCTGGTAAAATAGTATGGGTATGGCCCCAGAAAAATCAGAAGAGTGATTACAATTGGGTGGATCACAGATCAGGTTCCAGTTCATACACTTGTTGACACACATGCTCCTTGCACCAGAGCAAGCAATACCCTGACTCTCTCTCTACTTTAGCTCTGAAGCTCTTTTCTCTCCCTCCCCCTCCATTCTATGAACAAGGCTTTCTAGACACTCATTTATTTGGGTTGCTGCCTCTCAAGGAGGGGTAGACAGATGGAAGAAATTGTCCTCAGGCTAGCTAGCAGATATTTTTTTCTCTCCAGTCAGAAGGCTTTAGAAGACCATTCCTACTGAGCTGACAGGCTTTTAAATGGAACCTAAGGGCCATTTGTGAACAAACTTGTCTAGCAGTTACACAGGGAGAAAGGACTGTCACACAGAGAGCCTCATTCATGTCTCTGTCCGTTTACTGGCTGGTACTTACTCCATGGAATAAATTCAACCTCAGCTGCATCATTCACAAATAGCAGAAAAATAACAGAAAAGCAAATCAAACCTAAATACTCTCTCTTGAGTGATGGATGATAGCAGGGATTTTTAATAGGTGCAGTGCCTTTTCCCTTCAAAACTATGTATTTCTAATGGTCAGTGATTAAAGTCTTTAATTTTTGTTTTCATTTAAGTTTTCTAAAATTCTTCCTTTGAACACTGAATATACTATGAAACATCTATTTCCTGTATCTGGTGCTTCACAACTTGGAGGTCAGATAATGAATTATAGCAAATTCTTAAGGACAGGCCTTTTGTATTGCTTTGAGTGTTTTGAATTGTTTTGGTAGCTTTTTTTTTTTATTCAATAGAATTCAAAGTGCTTGTCAAAAGGTCACAATGTCTTTCCCAGTCAAAATGTAGACAACTGAAGGTAAAAACAGATTATATGGTTTGTCCAGAAGGGATGCATGATAGAACAGCAAACCATAAAAGTGGCGTCCAGTGGGCTACTGGTCTATGAAGCAAATAGTTGTACCTCCTTGTGAGGCTGCTCTTCTGTTTTACAGGTTTCTCAGCAATAGCCAGTGATATTGAAACTTGTACCTGCTTGTTTGCTTAGCTTCCAGTAAAAGGAGAGTGGCAGATGTCTGCTGCAAAAGGATAGATTTAGACAAGTGACAAGAGAAACTAAGGGACTGAGTGGAAGAGTTGCTTTCAAGCAGCTCTGCCTATAAAAAATCCATGAATATCACTATAGAAATAAAGCACCAGCTTATGCACACCAGTGAAATCCCTAATATCATTGCAGCCTGTAATCACTTTTTTCTATAAAAGAGGAAAAAAACAAACCCTAAACTCTCTTATTCAGTCTTACACCTGATCAACAGATAACAGCATAGATTGTAGGTCAAAAAGAACCAACAGAATGTACAGTCTGGAAGTCTAAAAGACAAGGGTGATCAGTTTTTATCTTGTTTCTCCTTTATTGAGAGCAGCAGACTTAATTTGGCAAAAACTTGTCTTAAAAGATATGTGGTGATCATCAGAGAAGGATTTCAGAGACAGTCCAGCCTTTGTAGGTTTTATTTTATCAGTGTATAATTTTGGTATTAAATTTTAATTGTATGTTTTAAAAATTAAATTTCTATTTCAAATTCAAGTATTTATGACTACTTCTGTATTTGAGTTTCCACATTCAAAACACTATTTTAGCTACTGAGTCTTTGTAACTTTTCAGGTTTCATCCATATATGTCTAAAGACATCTGAACTTCTTTTGTTTGGCAGACAGTCTTATAATTGTTTAATCTCACTGGAAGAGATCCTGAGATTTTTGTCTCTTCTTGATGTGGTTCTTATGCCTGCTTATGTGCCAAATTATAAAATCAGGTGACCTTGATGGTATGATCAACATTAAATCAAGCGCAACATTAAATCCTCCTGTCAATCCCTCTGCAAAAATTTGGTCACACTAAGGTTTTTCTTTAAGAATTCCATCATGGCTTACGCCTCTAGAGGAAGATTAGTTTTTAGTATCTACCCATCTGAATGTATTATTTTCTTCATATCCTGTGATTGTTCATTTTCAGAAATAATCAGTAAATTTTGTCTTTGACTTGCAGGAGACTGTTTGCTCTGTCCTTCCAGAATAGAAATAACAGACAGAAAACCACATATTAGATTAAGTTACTGTCCATGGGGCAATGTAAATATTGTTGCTACTGTCCTGGCTGTATTTGTTTTGAGACAAATGTTTTATATAAAGGCTATAAAGCTAATATCACACTTAAGAGAGCATCTCAAATGTGACCTATGAAGTGAAAGAGAAAATAGTTGTGCTGCCTCAAGAAGTTAAACAATACCTTTAGCCATCTACATGTTCTGAGGGTAGGCTGATCAGGATGCACGAGGGTCTGATACGCTGGCCATGTGATCTGTTTTTCCTGGGAAATTATCAGTATTTTATGGCTTTTGGTGATATCTGAATGACGAAAAAACATGAATCAATAGAAACAACCTTGGAGGACTGATACATTTTGACTCTTCTTGTTGTAACTGATGCTAGACATTCAAACTGTTTTCTTCATCAGTCTTCTATTTCCTGGGTTGTGATAGAAATCTCGTCATTTCTACTGATTGTTCTTTCATGAAGGGAAATAGGAGACAGGTACCTCTGTCCTCTATGTCCTGGGCTAAGTCTGAATCCCTAGGTCTGGATGGTCAACCTGCCAAGAACTGATGGACTCTGTCAACTGTTAGTTTTCTGACTGTTCAGCACAACTATTCCACAGTATTTTCTTTCATATTACTTTAGTAAAAAAAAGGAATTCTGTCCCATAGGCAATGTACTTTTACTCTATGCTCCTTCAGTTTAATACTGTTATTCCTAACAGAACTCTGAAAAAGCAAGTTGCTGTGAACATTTTGAGGTGATGATTAAGTAGGCCCAAACCTAAACCTGTTCTTTTGAAATGCTGGGGTTTGAACCCCGAGCCCCGAATTAAGGTTGACATATGGGTGATTCCCACAGCCCTTCATACAGAGGGGGTGAGTTTGCCTTATAGCTTCCCCCCAGGGTGCGGCCGGGCCCGCCGGGGGGGGCAGAAAGGCAATGAGCCCCAAGGGTCCCGCACTGAGTTGAACAAGGGCCGGTGTCTGCTTGCGGATACAACC